>NC_139943.1:7113702-7223251 GCF_963454915.1 Gymnoscopelus microlampas | reverse complement strand
CGTCTTTTTGTTTTGATTTTGACACGAAACGCCCTTGTGCAACAGACCATAGATTAGACATTTCTCTCTCGCTGCACTTGATACTTGATGTTTGTTTGTTTGTGTGCGTGTGTGCGTGCGTGCGTGCGAGTTGTGTGCTTGCAGATCGTCTATTTTCTGCTTCAGGGTAAGGATTAAAAAGGGCAAAAACATGGGGATCTCAAATCAGGAAATAAACTATTGGCGGGAGGGTGTTTGCGGAGGCGAGGCTTAACTGGTGAACCTGTCTCTCTGTATATAAACACACATCTCTCCATCCGCTAAGTGGGAGATTAGTGTTTGCTCTGTCTCATTGTCTCCCTGACTTCCTGTGTCTACTGTGTTGAGTGTGTGTGTGTGTGTGTGTGTGTGTGTGTGTGTGTGTGTGTGTGTGTGTGTGGTGCCACCAACATGACCCCCCACACAGCCTCTTTCACACACGCACGCACGCACACACACACACACACACACACACACACACACACACACACACACACACACACACACACACACACACACACACACACACACACACACACACATTACAAATATGCACCACATTGGGCACAAGCTTTGCCCTTGTCCCCTGTGTGTGTGTGTGTGTGTGTGTGTGTGTGTGTGGGGGGGGGTGTGTGGGTAAAATACTCTGTTACAAGTAAAAGTCCAAAATTAAAAATTTACTTGAGTAAAAGTACAAAAGTATTGGCATCAAAATGTACTTAAAGTACCAAAAGTAAAAGTACTAAATATTTGAAAATAGCCGATCTACAAGCTCACAACGCGTCGCGATGCGACGCGTTGTGAGCTTGTAGATCTGCTATTTTCAAATAGCCTAGGTATAAAATAGGGCTAAAGTGGTTAATGTATGTTTTCATTATATCATAGTTTATGAAATCTCAAAAGTAACTAGTAACTAAAGTTTTCAAATAATTGTAGTGGAGTAAAAGTACAATATTTGCCTTTGAGATGTAGTGGAGTAGAAGTAAAAGTATTGGAAATTGGAAATACTCAAGTAAAGTACAAATACCTCAAAATTGTACTTAAGCACGGTACTTGAGTAAATGTACTTAGTTACTTTCCACCACTGTGTGTGTGTGTCATTCTGGGGTCACGTTCGCCACGGCTCTCCAAGTCTCTGTGCAAATGTTTTTCAGTATCGTATTACTGTGATTATAGCATGGGTGACGACCCCCACTGAAACAATGCTACTGTCGGCTTTTGTTTATGTGATGATTAATGTTATAGTGACAGCTAAACATGAGTTTTACATATACTTTAAAAGCCGTAAAAGCTTTGTTTGTTTACATATGTTTTGCCTAAAAACATTGGAGTGAAATGCACCTGTATTTAGATGTTTATGCTCCACGCATGTATGTATACACTCATTAAAATGCACACTCGGCAGAGAGTGTGATGGAGTATAAGTCGGTTCTGCCATGGAAACGAGCCATCAACACTTTGCATGATGGAACCATGTTTGTCCAGGGATTTAATGAAGATTAACGCTGTACTCCAGAACAGTATGCTCTGAAATGATAAAACTATAATGAAGCAATTAACCTCCTGCAAAGACACACCCACAGGAATTAAACCTTTTTCCTATCTATACGAAATGACTTTGAATGGCATTGATCATTGAGAACTACAGCACCTGTCACGTGTGTGAAGACTCCATGCAGGTAGTTTGGTGGAAGAATTTACTCAGAAAAGAACGCTGGGTAGGAGAGGAAAGTTACAAGTTGCAGCTTTAACCACTTTCACTTTCAAACATTTTCCAAAATAGCATTTTAGATGTGAGCTTTTTAGATCGGCTATTTCCACTACTTTTGCCAGATGCTCTTGTATACGACAAAGTAGGACATTAACCTCTCATCCAGCATTAGCCAAAAATAGCAGATCTACAAGCTCACATCTAATTTTTTTTCAAGTTTTTTTCAAGCTCACAGATTTACAAGCTGTGAGCTTGTAAATCAGCAATTTCTTTGCTGAAGAGATTTGGTGTACGTAATAAGTGGTCAAAGTACAGTTGTAACTTGGTCATCAAATTATTGGCTTAGGAATGCGACAAAAAATAAATAAATCCATGAATTCAAGTCTCCATGGGGTGACAAATCGATAGAAAAAATCTTTTTTGTAGGTGAACTATCCCTTTAAGTGGTACTAAAGTGGTACTTGGTCTGCTCTTTTTCCCCTCTACAACAAACCTCTTTGCCAAAAATAGCAGATCTTCAAGCCCACGTCTCGCAGCGCCACGCAACACGTTCAAGTGCATGGTTGAAATAAAAAAAGGTTCCTGTCACACAAAGACTTGGCGGCCCCCCCTGTAGTAACTCTGAGGACCCCCTATAGCAGGGGTCTTCAACAGGGGGTCCGGGACCCCTAGGGGGTTTTCAGAGTTAGTACAGGGGGTCCCCCAAATATTTGTGTGATATGATTATTTAGTTTTACCTTAACCACTTGAACCCTAGCATCCCTTTTCTGAGGAGAACTTAAGCCAAAAATAGCAGATCTACAAGCTCACAACGCCTCGCAGCGCGAGGCGTTGATAGCGTGTAGATCAGCTATTTTTGGCAAAGAGGTATAGGTGTAGAGGGAAAAAAGACCAGACCACGTAAACAAAAAATGTTGAATCTGAAACACAATTTTATACGATATAGAGGGGGTCCCTGTCTCACAGGTAGGGGGTCCTTGGCCTGAAAACGTTGAAGACCCCTGCCCTATAGGGATCCCGGACCCCCTGTTGAAGACCCCCATCACTACTACATAATGGACATCACGAGGTTTATCGCCCCGACAGACAGCAACGGTGACTTGTGTTCATCATGATAGTAAAATCATCAGGGTGTTACTAAAGGGCAAACCCAGGAATGTGGCTGCTATCACTGTGAGACCAGCTGCTAGGGAGACAGCCAGTTCTTCTGGGACTGCGAGGTGACAGTTGATACCACGTCTTACAGATAACCCTGTGCCACGGAATACAGCAAAAGGTTAGCACAATTGGTGTTTGACCTTTTGGCAAATCGCGGTTCTGCCCCGACAGCTGACTGATGAATTGAGTACAATACAAAGGACCCCAATGGAAACAAGCCATAGTGCTTTCTTGGGTTTGGCTTGGGTCTTTGCAAACTGTTAATGAAGTATTCAATCAATCAATCAATCCATCAATCCATCAATCCATCAATCCATCAATCAATCAAATCAATCAATCAGCTACGATGACATCGCGATGCGTCGTGATTTTGCAGATTGGCTATTTTCAAATATCCAATCAATGTATATAGGTTTGATGTGCTCATGTGGCCTATGATAGTTGCTTCTTTTGGGCTTGTTTTCATAGACCTGGGTTGCTCATTTCTCTCGCAAAATGTGGCAACACTGGCTTTTGGCCATTACTGTGATTGTTTTTGAATGGTTCAGCAATGAACCACCTCCATAGCATGATATATAGCCAGACGACTGCATTGCAATGTGGCATATTAGCTCTGTTTACACATTCCCTTCAATGGTAGGTGCATGTCTTCGTTTTTAATTGTTTTTATTTTGACACTTGCTTTGGCAATGTGAACGTATGTTTTTTTCCAGAAGCGCCATTTCATTAAAAAAAATAACTAGAGGGTGGCAAAAAAGTGACCACAAAAAAAGTAAAAAGAAAACACAAGCTTGTGTAGATCAACCCAGTCTCCAGCCCGAAATGTTCCTCTATAACGTTTCTGCAAACAAGCCAAACGTTAGTCTTGAACGTACACTCGAGCAAAAAAGAATGTTTCGGACTGAAGACTGGGTTGTGCAGATCTGCTATTGAAAAAAGAAAAAAAACTAACATTTTCACCTGTAATGACTAGCCCAAAATAGGGAGGTCAGTTTTAAAGTGATTATACGGTTGCAGAAAGTAAAACAAGTGTCTTAAGGGTAAGTGTCGATCTGAAATATGAAACAAATATGGAGGAAATATTAATGAAAAAGCAGCATTTTTAGGATAATTGCAAAAGCAAAAGATGGTGGCAATTGCCAGTCCCTTGGAACCCCCAAATTACGCCTCATGTGTTTTCTCATGCCAACAACGCTCATTTGAATTTAAATTGAATTGCAGATCTCCACCTACCTCAGTAGGCGGAGATCTCTTAAAGTCATGGCTACGCGAGAAGCACCTCCAAACTAAACAGAGAAGCCTCACGCCCCCTGTGATCACACCAATCATGCCATGCAGATGTTAATTGCAGTCTCAGTATGCTAAACTTGGTCACATTGAGTCGTCCTGCCCAGAGCTTTTGTTGCCTTTTAAATGGCTCAGCCATGATGAACCATTATGATAATGTTCAGTTTCAGTATGCTAAACGTGACCACATGAATGTCACGTGAGACTGAGCGTGATTTCCAAATGAATGTGGCTGTAGACCACTAGTCTAGATCAGTGGTTCTCAAGGACCCCCAAATTGATATGTCTTTGGCTGCGGGCCCCCATGAAAACGTTTTGTGCCAAGGACCCCCATGAAAGATTTGTGTTAAAAAACGTCCATATAGTATTTAGAAAAAAATGAATTTAATAATCTAATTTCACTGGGGTCCCCCTGGAACCTCTTCAAGGACCCCTGGAAGTTCCCAGACCCCACTTTGAGAACCACTGGTCTAGATCAGCGGTTCTCAAACTAATAATAATATGGGGTTGTGGTATAAAAAGGTTTGAGAACCCCTGGTCTAGATAGATGAAAATAGATTGGGAATTTTTTTTTATATACATTGAACCAATGAAATGTATTAACAAGAGTTTGTGACTAAATACAAACTATTGGATCAATTAGAAGTGAACAAAGGTTATTTGTTAGCAGCCTGATTCAGCGGCTGCTCTAAACATACAGAAGAATGTAGTTGTTACCTTCCTTCATATAGCCTGGCAGGCAAAATGGGCGTGTTTTTTGGGAAAATGGGCGTGGCTTTAAACAAAATCCTAGGTCGTCATCCGGTGGCCAAAGAAATGAACTACAGATTTTAAAGTTGCAACATACAAACAAAAATTTTGTTTGTATGTTGCAACTTTAAAATCTGTAGATCTGAGAATTCTGAGAATGAAATTCGCTATGTCTCTGAAATAATGCTAAAGACTATCTCTAGATCATGGGTCTTCAACAGAGGGTCCGGGACCCCTAGAGGGCCCTCAGAGCTAGTATATGAGGGGCCGCCAAATCTTTGTGTGATAGGAACTTTCTTATTTTTTTTAAATTAAAGGACAACTTTGTATTTTTACAACAAGGGTTATTTTATTAGTTTGTAATGATAATACTTAAAAGATGAGTGTTAAAAAAAAAAAAGTGTATTGCTTTCTAAAGATTTGTACCTGGGGTCGGGACATTCGGGTAATTGGTAAAAAAAAATATGTTTTTACACATTTCTTTTTACAATTTTTGTCTCTGTGAAGCTGAAGGCACAGAGGTCAGGGCAGAACCTCTGCCCCGAATGTTTCATATCGGTCTGTTATAGCGCCACCAGAAGGCCAAATTTTGCAAAACACATGTTTTGATATTACTGCTACAAATGGTGTCCAAACATCACGCAAATTGGTACACATCATCTCTATGTGATCAAGACAGATCTGTCGGATTTTTCGTATTCCATCCTTATTGGCTAAGATTGGCTTCCAAAGTTTGCAGGAGAGGCCCGTTTTGTACAAAATGCCTCAAATCAGGAACGCAGCGTCCGATTGCCATGAAACTTTGCACGCACATCCCCACTAGGCCAAGGAAGAAATGCCACAGAATCCAGAGAAAAAAATATGTTGATTGTATGACCTACAGTTCAAGAATTATAGGCCAAAATGTGAATCTGCCTGTTATAGTGCCACCATGAGGTTAATTAAAAAAGTTAGGGTGGCATTTCTTCCTGGCCTAGTGGGGATGTGCGTACAAAGTTTTCACCGCAATCGGACTGATCTGTCTCGATCACGTGACTGTAGAGATACTGTGTACCGATTTGCGTGATATTTGGACAAAGGTTGTAGGAGTAATATCAAAACATTTGTTCGGCACCTGATGGCGCTATAACAGACGGGGCAGAGGTTCCACCCTGACCTCCGTGCCTTCGGCCTTGCGGACACAAAAATAGCCGGCTTATTGTGAACAAAAATGCAATTTTACCACTTACCCGAATGCCTCCACCCCCCAGTTAAAAATCGATAGAAAGCAATAAATGTTTTTTTTAATTCTTAATTATTATTTTTACAAACTAATACAAGAGCCCTTGCTGTAAGAAAAAAAAACGAAATCCAACACAACGTTACACAACACAACACTGATGATAGTGCTGTCACACAAGTCTATATAATCTGTAAAATCTATATAAAACACAATTTTATACCAATATGTAGTGGGGGTCCCTGCTTCATCTCTCTCTCAGCTAAGGGGTCCTTGGCCTGAACAACGTTGAAGACCCCTTAAAATGAAGATGGCCTTATGGCCAAAAGGTAACTGATACTTCTGGTAGGACTTACAACTCTGTCTCTGTTTGTGTTGCTATGTAAGCAGAAGATTGTGAGATAATGAAATAATTTACAAGCCAATATGTCATGTCAAATTATTGATGGAAAACATACAGTGAGACAGCCATTATTGCTAAATAAACCCCTTCACCGTGCCCGTGTTAATGACTCAATAATGACTGATAATTGTACGTTATCTCTGGCTGTTTTCCATTATCATTATTGCCACTCACTTGTCGTAGGGCTTCACGTATAGGGCTGTACTGAAACTGTGATTTATGGCTAATAATATATGGTTGAGGGGTTTTATTACAAAAACAAGAGCTGTGTTTTCTCCCTCCTGACAACCATTGAGTCATGCATGCTATTCCTTTATGATTTCTGTTTTCACATCTGCAATAATAGGGCTCTATATGCACATATACTGTAGGAAAGATATAGATACATATAGGCCTCTTCCCTACTTCCTTCACAGGTGATACCAATGATGCTAACCCTTTAAGACCTGAAGAAGCATCTGTGTCACTTTTCTTTTTTGAAAAATCGTTATTTTTTTGCAAATCTTGAGATTTTAGTTACAAAAGCGAACATTTGTAACTCAAATCTTTGCTTCTGGGGGATTCAACAGATTTTTGAAAAAAGCTTATGTCGCCATAATATCGGTGGTTCTTTTTTCCATGTCAAGGACCCCCAAAATGACATGTATTTGGCCGCGGACCCCCATATAAAAATATATGTTCCAGGGACCCCCAGAAGCAAAGATTCGAGTTAAACATTTTCGCTTTAAAACAATATATATTAAAAGATTTGCACACATTTTCACGATTTTTCAAAAATAGCAGATCTACAAGCTCATAGCGCGGCACTCGGTGCCGCGCTATGAGCTTGTATATCTGCTATTTTTGAATAACCAAAGTGTAAAATAATGCTTTTTAGCTCAAATCAAAAAGTGACACAGATGCTTCTTCAGGTCTTAAAGGGTAATTAACACTCTGTCCATTTAGCGTAGCACAGTGGTTCTCAAACGGTTTTAATTTCAAGGACCACCCATAACTCTGAGAGTGCACAAATGGAACCACGGGGTCCATTTGGTTCCATTTGTACGCTCTCAGAGTTACACACCCAATTTGGAACCCCCCCCCTCAAGGAACCATGAGGGTCTCTGGACTGGGGCCCCTTCAGTGTGCCGCGGCCGACAGGTTGGGAATCGCTGCTCTACACACCAAATCTCTCCTGAAAATACCAAGTTCTACAAGCTCACAGCACTTGTAGATCTGCTATGTTCGCTAATGCTCAATGAGTACAATGAGTATCAGACGCGTCGCTAGGTCTCTACTAGGTCGGGGGCTTAGCCCCGCAGGCAACGGGCACATGCACGCGCGCGCGCGTTTTTTTTCGCGGATTTCGCGGATTAGGGTGCTTTTTCCCCCGTTTTTTGTTACTTTATTTCGGTTTTAGGGTTAGGGGTAGGGTTAGGTTAGGGTGATAGATATGTAATTCAAAAAAAAAAAAAAACCTTTTAATTTTTTAATTTTTTTTTTTTTTTATTGGTGGCTTTGGACAAAACATTGGTGGCTATAGCCACCGAAGCCCACCCCTAACGACGCCACTGATGAGTATGTTAATACAATATAACTTATATAATTGGGGTGGTTGTATTTTTTTGAGACATTTAGATCGTGTCAAAGGATCAAGATTCAATGATACATTGAATTGAGCAAGCAGGCAGGCTCTATTAGCTCAATGGTAAACAAAAACAAAAAAACAGGAACCGGGTTCAATTCCGGGGTAGACGAGGACAGTCACATTAAAGTGACAAAGGTTTTATGTACGGTGCCATCACAGCCTGAGAACATCAGTCACACAGTTTTCTCAAGCTATTAGAAAGAGTCGCACGATGGTGCAGATGTAGGCTACAACTGTAGAATGATCTGCATTGGCCTGATTCCAGGTCGCCAGGCGGTTTAATTTAAGGAATGGAATTCAGAACACATAAAGTTATGTTAGAGGGGAAACCACATCTAAGGCCTTTTGAGCATCACCCCCCCCCCCCCCCCTCCCCCCTCTGAAAATGCTGAACATTTTCATCATGGCTTTGATTTATATCGCTTTATGTTCTTTTTAGTTTTAGTTTTTTTTTACCTTCCATTCCCTTCATTGAATGCCAGGTTAAGTGATGGTTGCTGAAGTCTGACACGTTTCATTGGACAATAAACTCAAGTAAACACTCCAGTATTCAAAAGTATACAAATAATAATAATTTTCAGACATTTTCAGACATTTTTCTGAAATGTTTCAAAAAATAACAGATCTAGCTGGTTGAGCTTGTAGATTCATTATGCAGATCACATGATTAAAACAATGCATACATAGAATGTAATCAAAACAGTTGACACATTACACAAATGGCTCTACGTCCTCCCGGTGGGGGCTCCTCACTGGCAGGTTGATCTCAGTATGATACAACAGCAGTGAGGACACACACAAATGTGTGTGTGTGGGGAGGAATTAATTGGCATAATGACAATTGGAGAGAAAAAGGAGTAAAAAATAGAAGCAGAAATAACAAGACTGCAATCTGTCAATTGCTAACTTGCGCCTTGAGAAAAAAAACGGAAATAAAGATAGTAAACAAACAAATGTTACGGTCATCTTGTGTGACATATGTCCTTGTGCCGATTCATCTCGTGTGCGCACATGTTCGTATGCCCACTTATCCGGTGTGCCCTGATGTCTAGAAACTCGTGTGCCCAGATGTCCAGTGTGACCATCTGTAGTAGTTACTGAACTGTAGTAGTTACTGAACTGTTCTTTCCCTTAAAGTGTCCTGAAAAGGCATTTTTTCCTCCCTGTTCTGCCCTTAAAAAGGCACTGTTTTGCCCCTGAAAAGAAGTTGTTGTCACTACACACTCATTATGAGGCGAAAGGAGATTTGAAGAGGTCCTTGACCAGTTTCTCAGATTAATTAGCATCATAAAAGCAGTGATCATCAAAATAATTCAGCATTTTAAATGCCCTTCTTTGTCCCTCTTATTGCCTGGGAATCCCCTGAAAATGTACTGTCTTGGCGATGGCAGGACATGTGAATTTGACATGGACATGCCAAGGACATGGACATGCCAAGGACCATGGCATGTTGAGTGCTGCAGCCTACTTGGGTATGATTCTACTGTGGGATGTGGACGGTGGTCTGACACAAATAGACACACAGGCGCAAGTAAATACCTTTACTCATCGGAGGACTACATCAAGTCTGGTGGTCTCCTGCCCTGTGGTATTGTGAACTCTTGTGAACTCTTGGCCGTGTGCCCATTCATCTTGCGTGACATATGTCCATGTGTTGATTCATCTCGTGTGCCCACATGTTCGTATGCCCACTTATCCGGTGTGCTCTGATGTCTAGAAACTCGTGTGCCCAGATGTCCAGTGTGACCATCTGTAGTAGTTACTGAACTGTAGTAGTTACTGAACTGTTGTTTCCCTGAAAGTGCCCTGAAAAGGCATTTTTTCCTCCCTGTTCTGCCCTTAAAAAGGCACTGTTTTGCCCCTGAAAAGAAGTTGTTGTCACTACACACTCATTATGAGGCGAAAGGTGATTTGAAGAGGTCCTTGACCAGTTACTCAGATTAATTAGCATCATAAAAGCAGTGATCATCAAAATAATTCAGCATTTTAAATGCCCTTCTTTGTCCCTCTTATTGCCTGGGAATCCCCTGAAAATGTATTGTCTTGGCGATGGCAGGACATCTGAAGTTTCAAGTCTGGTGGTCTCCTGGCCTGTGGTATTGTGAACTCTTGTGAACTCTTGGCCGTGTGCCCAGTCATCTTGTGTGACATATGTCCATGTGCCGATTCATCTCGTGTGCCCACATGTTCGTATGCCCACTTATCCGGTGTGCCCTGATGTCTAGAAACTTGTGTGCCCAGATGTCCATTGTGAGCATCTGACCTTATCTGCATTAAACGTTGGTCATCAATGTGAATTAATATATTTTACAATGTATATATATCATCTTTCTTTGTATTCATGACATAATAGTGATGTCATCAATCCTATGCCTATTTGTTCATGCCAGTGCCGAAGCTTAATTTGATTGGTTGGACTTCACGTGACATATGTGCATAGTGCCTATAAAATACTAGGACGACGGCGGATGAGACTATATATATATATAATAATTATATCTTTGTATATATATATACATATAACTAATATACTACTATATAACTAATATACTTACTACTACTATATAACTAATATACTAATATACTACTATATAACTAATATACTACTATATAACTAATATACTACTATATAACTAATATAATACTATATAACTAATATACTACTATATAACTAATATACTACTATATAAATAATATACTACTATATAACTAATATACTACTATATAAATAATATACTAGTATATAACTAATATACTAGTATATAACTAATATACTACTATATAACTAATACACTACTATATAACTAATATACTACTATATAACTAATATACTACTATATAACTAATATACTACTATATAACTAATACACTACTATATAACTAATATACTACTATATAACTAATGTACTACTATATAACTAATATACTTACTACTACTATATAACTAATATACTACTATATAACTAATATACTACTATATAACTAATATACTTATACTACTATATAACTAATATACTACTATATAACTAATATACTACTATATAAATAATATACTACTATATAACTAATACACTACTATATAACTAATATACTACTATATAACTAATATACTAGTATATAACTAATATACTACTATATAACTAATATACTACTATATAACTAATATACTACTATATAACTAATATACTAGTATATAACTAATACACTACTATATAACTAATACACTACTATATAACTAATATACTACTATATAACTAATATACTACTATATAACTAATATACTTACTACTACTATATAACTAATATACTACTATATAACTAATATACTACTATATAACTAATATACGTTGTGTATATGTTTTGTACTCCTTTCGACATGACGACCCTGAATACAGTACTTGCGCTGCTTCACAGGCGCAAGTAAAAACATAGGCTATACCAGGGGTCTTCAACATTTTCAGGCCAAGGACCCCTTGGCTGAGAGCGAGATAAAGCAGGGACCCCCATTATATATTGTATCGAATATTTATTTTTTCATAGATTTCATAGGCAGCTTCATAGACTTGTTTCACAGCACTATCATGTTGCATTCATGTTAATGTGTATTTCCAGACATTTAACCATGCACTTAAACAATACTTAGTAAACCTGACCTTTCACTCTGTACCTGCTCCCCCCCTATACTAAACCACTTTGCCGAAAATAGCAGATCTACTATCTGCTATTTTTGGCTAAAGTTCTCCTCAGAATAGGGATGCTTGGTTGAAGTGGTTAATGTAAAAATCACACAAAGATTTGGCGGACCCCCTATAGTAGCTCTGAGGACCCCCTAGCGGTCCCGGACCCCCTGTTGAAGACCCCTGGGCTATACTATATCATAACATTGGACAAAATAACACTTCTATTCACAAAGAAGTTATACATAATACAGCTTTAAGCTACTTTGTCAGAAATATATGTAATGCTGATGTCACTAAAGTTATCCAGGAAACAAAATGCTCTCTGTGTTCTCTATCAGTTGACATCATGCCAAAGCAGAAGCAGAATGAAATGTACCCAGCAGTAAAAGGACAAATTAATGAAGAAATGCACAAAGTAGTAAGTAGAGCACGGCACATTCTGGATCATACGCCAGAATGTAAATAAACTCCCACTCGAGCCAAAAGCCTTCAGGGGAGGCCCCAACAGTGGTTTCTAAAGAGTAGTGAAAAACTAAGACCTGTCTAAACCTGTGAACACTCATCCGGGTGTTGCAGGAGAGAAACCATAAAATGTCAACCATAGAATGGGTGCAATTGCTGCGCCCATGGGAAGAATGCCTTTGACATTTTGGTGGCTATTGAGATGTGGTAAAGTTGCCTTTAGGGGAGGTTTCGGGAGGGGTGGATTGCCAGCTATAAGAGTTTGTGCCAGATTTTGCGAGAGAAATAAGCAACCAGGGTGTCTGAAAACAAAGCCCAAAAGAAGTGACTTGTTCGGCCACATGAGCACTTAAAACCTACAGTATAATAATATATCGGCTATTTGAAAATAGCCGATCTAAAAGCTTACAACGCGTTGCGATGCAACACATCGTGAGCTTGTTTGTCAATTTAGTTTTTGAAAAACAAAAGGAATATTTTTTAAACATTTTAACAACACAAATCTGGTACGGGGGTCCTGGGCACAAAATATTTTCAGATGGGGGTCCGCGGACAAATACACTGGTTTAAACAACATTTGGAAGCAAGCCCAAATAAGCAACTACACTTTAGAAACAAGCCCCCCCCCAAAAAAAAGAAAAAAGAAAAGAAACCTGCAACTACCAATATTTACAAGCAACTTTACAGGAAAAAAAACGCCAAAGTCGCTTATAATAAGCGGACATGGCAACACTTGATTGCCAGTGGGTGTTTGGTGTGAATTGGTATGTGTGTGTGTGTGTGTGTGTGTGTGTGTGTGTGTGTGTGTGTGTGTGTGTGTGTGTGTGTGTGTGTGTGTGTGTGTGTGTGTGTGTGTGTGTGTGTGTGTGTGTGTGTATTCATGTGTGTGCAAGCCTCCGTCGCAGCACAGAGAAAGTTTGGGTGGTTTGGAGTTTTGGAGTTTCCCAGACTTTTACAGTTCCACTGTTGCGTTTAGGCAACAGAGAACATCAAGAGCGCCTAATTAAATCATGGATAAATCATTGCGTAGAAGTCATTTGTTTCAACACACCATGTTATTTTGGCAAATCGTTGCTGTCCGGCAGAAACCTCCTATCTCCATGTTCAAACTTATAGTGTTTAAGTTTGAATATGGAGAAAATAACACCCTACTTGATCACACTACAGCGTCACACAAAAGCATCAAAAGTATAGATCTGCCAGCTCGAAAAGCGTCGCTTCAAGCGGCGCATTTCGAGCTGGTAGATCTGCTACTTTTGCTGTGTTTGAATTTGAATCCTGAAAAGTAACAGTTCTTGGACATATGAGGTTTTCCACCCGACAGAGACGAAAAGGAACAAGACAGTCGAGACATGCCTTTATAGTTCCTTTGAATCCAACATGGTCAGACTAATGGAACCGTGTTAAAGTTGAAAGTACTCCTTATGTAAATTGACAAGAGAAAAAAGCTAGTCTAATGTGGGCAAATGCTTTTCAAACAGCATGATGCGTATACAAAGACCTTACATCAATAGGAAAAGAGAGCAGAGAATATATATATATATATATATATATATATATATATATATATATATATATATATATATATGTTAAGGGAAGTTAAGAAGATTTGAGAAAAACAAATATATAAGAGGAGATTAAGTACAAAAAATAAAATAAAATATATAAGAGGAGATTAAGTAAAAAAAAAAAAAACACTGTTAAAAACAAAACATAGTTAAAAACATGTTGTTATTACTGGTGATAGATTAGATTAGATTAGATTAGATTAGATTAGATTATGTTCTGCCTGCTTGCCTGCCGGCCGTGCCTGCCTGTCTGTCTGAACATGAAGAAAAAGCAATGCTGGAGTAGCAACACATTTGAAGGAGTGATTAAGGTTGAATGAGGACAGTGTGAAAATGCAGTTCAGCCTGCTCTTGTTTGGCTCATGGCTCATTTCATATGGTACATGGACCATCAAGCATATTATTATCCACTCTTCTCTCTCCTGTCTGCTCAACCTGAAACGGTTTGATTGATTGATTGAATACTTTATTAACAGTTTGCAAAAAAAAGGTACAGAGGTACAGTTATACAATAATGCTAAAAGGATAACGTAAAAAGCCCTGAGGGCTTGTTTCCAGTGTGGTTCCTATGTATTCAATTAGTCAAGACATATAAAGACACGCAATGATAAGAAATCATCAATACAAGGAGCAGTAAAAGAAAAACAGGAGGGGGGGTATTTCTTTTGGTAAGCTAGAACAGTGGTTCTCAAACTTTTTCGTGCCAAGGACCCTCAAATAGACACTTATTAGCCCGCAGACCCCCATTTGAAAAGATAAGCCAGGGACCCTCATAATACAAGATTTGTACGGCTCTCTAGCAGTGATTTTCAACCATTTTAATTTCAAGGACCCCCAGTTTGACATGCATTAGGGCTACGGACCCCCATTTAATGGCATGTATGTCTCTGGGACCTCAATTGATATTGTAAAATCAATGTTAATTTAACTGAGAGTGTACAAATGGAACCACATGGACCCGTTAGGGTCCATTTGGTTCCATTTGTACGCTCCCCCGGACGCTCCCCCGGACCCCACTTTGAGAACCATGGAGCTAGAAGACTTCTCTCTTTTATGGCAGCGTTGTGGAATCTCTCGAGGAGCACCCCCCAAGCAAGGACGACAGAGCAGTCTTCATGTTCACGATTTATTCAGCACGAAGTATACATTACAGTTTCAACATCCAAGGTTTAATCTAGCATGCGCACAAGCAGGCAGCAGGAACGACTTTGGCGAATCATCCTGCAGCAGAAGAAGCAGGCAGCATCAGCTCAATCAGCAGTAGAAGCTCAATCAGCTCTCATGAGTTCCTGGGTGCTGGCTTATTCACCTGTTTCCTAGGTTGTGTGTTTTCCACTTCCTGTCGATTTGATCCAATGAAATCCAATGAAACTGGTCAGATGACCAATGATATCCAATGAAATCAACAGGAAGTGGAAAACACACAGCCTAGGAAACAGGTGAATATGCAAGGGATAATTGGCTACACGTCGGTGCCTAATCACCCTGTCCTGGATTATCAATAATGACCAGCTCTCCGTCAATTATCCCACTTATTACACGGCTACTTAATAAATAAATAAATAAATAAATTGACCAAAAGTAACAACAAAACGAAGTATGAAAGTGTTCCATAAGTGTTGCGCTGGGCGGACACGGTCTCCTCGGTAAACAAGGAAGTGTTGATCAAATAGAATATTTTTTTGATTACTGCATTGTCTATTTCTCGCTTTAAATGTTTTCAAAAACATTCTTGAGAGCAACGTTTAGTTGTAATTGACATGCTGTGTTTCTTACTATGGCTGTCATGTTGGATACAGCATAAAATCAAGCAGCGCATGTTGATATGAGCAGGTGTTCTGAGCCTTTGATTGTTGAGCTCATCGGTCATTATTGAGAAATAACACACCGCTGTATTCAGCCATTGATCAATCAGAATCATGTATTCGACCAAGCCGTGTAATAAACCCTCTTATCATTCCCTATCAGGCAGACAGAATCAAAGCTATTCTTACCTATCACTCACAAGGTGTTTCAATATTAACTTCCTGCATCCATCACTAGAATTGATGCTGCAGACCTAATATGTGCAGTCTGATCTCTCATCTCTATTTAAATCACAGACCTTTAGACACAAGGGTCATTGGCTGGTCATTGTGACTTGTCCAGATATCATATGTGTCATCATGTTTCATCATTCTTAATATAGCAGTTCAAGTGAGACAGCAATCTCTCTAACTACCGAAATTAGCAGATCTACAAGCTCATGTAGCCTGACCACTAAGTATTTTACTCAAATACATCCACAGTGAATATGAATCTTGCATTCGACCAAGCCGTGTAATAAACCCTCTTATCATTCCCTATAGGCCTGTCAAAAAAAATCGATTCATGAATAAATCGCGATTCTTAATGCCGCGATTTTAAAAATCGATTCAAAATATTAAAATCGATTTTTTATTATTATTATTATTATTATTTTTTTTTTTGTATAAGTTAGTACCTTTTTCACTGGCACTTTGTCTGAAATCAATGTCAGAAAGACTGACTGACATGATCTGGCTGCATTGAAGTGTATGATTCAACTTTTCATGGTTTATATCATATTAAAATGTTCTAGTATAATTAAAGCAAAGTGATTTGGGGTAGAAAATCGCAATAAATCGCAGAATCGAATATCAATTAATCGCAGAATCGCAATTTTAATCGAATCGGCACCCTAGAAAATCGCAATAAATCGCAGAATCGAATATCAATTAATCGCAGAATCGCAATTTTAATCGAATCGGCACCCTAGGAATCGATTTTTTATCGAATCGTGAGGTAAGTGAATCGTGACACCCCTACAGGCAGACAGAATCAAAGCTATTCTTACCCATCACTCACAAGGTGTTTCAATATTAACTTCTTACATCCATTACTAGAATTGATGCTGCAGACCTAATATGTGCAGTCTGATCTCTCATCTCTATTTAAATCACAGACCTTTAGACACAAGGGTCATTGGCTGGTCATTGTGACTTGTCCAGATATCATATGTGTCATCATGTTTCATCATTCTTAATATAGCAGTTCAAGTGAGACAGCAATCTCTCTAACTACCGAAATTAGCAGATCTACAAGCTCATGTAGCCTGACCACTAAGTATTTTACTCAAATACATCCACAGTGAATATGAATCTTGCACATCACCGTAAGGTTATATACATTCCACAACATCGGTTTTGAAGGAGGGTAGGGAAAGATGGGGTCCGCAGCCAAATATATATCATTATGCGCTCAATGCAATTCGTTGCGATGCGAGAGTGTGGTCTAGCCAACACAAACTCCTGAATCGGTGCCCTCCACACTCTCCCATCTAAATGCAGGGTCTTGAGCTCTACAGTGTGTGTGTGTGTGTGCGTGTGTGCGTGCGTGCGTGCATGCGTGCGACACGTGGAATCGTTGGCAGCCACAACCATGAGAAGTTCATGTTGACACTGTTTAAGCTATGTGTGCTAGCTGATAACACAATTCCAAGCTATAGAAACTACAGCCTAATACTCGTCATGGAAAGACGTTATGCTGAAATAGAAGCCATTGTTATTGCATGAAAACTTGTTGGAGATTACAAACAAGTGACGTCGCTTGTAGGCAGGTTTCTGAACTGTCCACAGCCATCTTCTGAGACACAGAGGTAGTAGGCAGAAATTGTGCCATTTTATAATAAGCATTAGTGACAACCAATTATATAAAGATATAGGGTTGAAAATGGGTGCAGTGGTCCTTTAACTACCTATCATTTAGCTGGGGAGCCCCTGGAACCCCTCCCCCCAGGGACCCCTGGACCGCATTTTGAGAAGCACTGACCTACAATGTAGCCGGTATAAAAGACACATAAGCTATTTGTGGTGCTGCTGAATGGAGCAGGTCTGCTGTCATTGTCTATCCTGGGAACAATGAGTGGAATCCAAAGTCTTCACTTCAGTCATGCTTGGTGACTGCTCTCACATGTGCATTTGTGCAGTAACAATGACCATTCTTAAGCACACATGTAAAATGGTGAATGGTGCATTTATATAGCGCTTTTATCCAAAGCGCTTTACATAGATTGTGCATTTACTTTCACCCATTCACACACACCGATGGCGGAGGAAACCATGCAAGGCACCAACGTGCTCATCGGGAGCAATTAGGGGTTCAGCGTCTTGCTCAAGGACACTTTGACACTAACTCTTCTGGGGGAGTCATCACGGAGTACGTTTTCGTTTGACAGGAAGTACAAAAAATAACAAATACAAAAAATAACAAAAATCTTAAGTGGGGTCCCTCCCTGGCATAAACAATTTTCAGATGAGGGTCCGCGACCAAATGGGGGTCCTGGACATGAAAATGTTTGAGAACCACAACCACTGCTCTAGCATCAGGGGCGTCACGGCCATTCACTGTGCGTACGACGCAACCCCCATCACTCTCACAGATCCGTGATTTCATACCCCCCACTTTTTGGAAAAATAAAAAATAAATATACATTTTTGATAATAAATCGGTAAAATCAAGCAAAAATAAAAATTAAATAACCGAACCTTAACCCTAAACCCGAAATAAATTAACCAAAACACGAAAAAAAAACTAACAAAATCCTCTATGAGCTTGTATATCTGCTATTTTTGAATAGCCAAAGTGTAAAATAAGGGGTATAGTCCACCGAAAGTCCATCCCCCCCACCTTCTGAGAGCCTGTGACGTCCCTGTCTAGCATAGCTTGCTGTGTGATATTGGTGTGTGTGTGTGTGCAGCCTGTCCCCATATACAGTAAGCATGTGTACTTATCAGAAGGAGCACGTGTGGGAAAACAGTGTCTCACGCACGCACCAACACCAACACCCGCGCACACACACATGCACACCCACACACGCACGCATTCATGCACATGACGCACCTCCTGTACTCACAACTGCAGAGGTGAGGGAACGATAAAGAGAAAGGGCCAAGCCCTAATATGGATGTACTGTAGTGGGTGGCGCGCCAGAGTGTCAACACAGTAGTAAAGACCACACACGCACACACACACACACACGCACACACACCCTGGGAGGGAGGGAGGGTTGTTTGAGAGGAGTGGCGACAGCGCCACTAGGCTTTAAAACAGTCTCATCGACTTTTAAGGAAAGGGTTACACTTAACAACCACGTCGCACGTTGACTTTAAACCAGGGGTCTTCAGTGGGACCCCCCCCACCCCCCCACTACGTATTGTATAAAATGTGTTGGTAAAAAGAATGCATTCCTATGGCATATGAAGGGACATGTGATCTCTTCGAAAAAAACATTATGAAAAAAATATGCTTTTAAAACACTTTTTTAATACATATATATGTTCTGTAACAGGGGGGACATTTGTCCCACGTCCCGTATGATTAATTTGGTCATGAATAATTAAGGGCTTAATGAATTAAGATGGACAAATATGTTTTTTTGGACAGCTGAACATGCTCTTTTTCAGGAAAAAATAAAAACATCTTGCAAAATGTTTATTTTGTTTTTGAATAAAGTTACCAGTCTGAAATGGCACCGAATGGTAGGAATGACCCAACTGATGAAACCAGCCGAGCCAGACTAGTAATAAGCGACTTGTGAGGTGAACTGTGGCGCCATCACTTGCAAACTATTCTGAAACTCTCCCTCACTAATGCCAGTGGCAGGTGTCCAATGGCCATGAATTTCTGCATGCATTTTGCGCAGCCTGTGTCATGCCTCTGGTATGGAACCGAAAGGCCCAATTCTTGTGCTCGCGCCTCCACAAACTTTGGCAAAAGTGAAAAGACTGTTGGGCAGTTAGCCAGCAGTGAACGTTCAAAGTTTGTTATTGTCTCCGCCAGGCGGAAGGTGTGGCCGAGACTATGTTTTGCACCCTGTCCGTCCGTGTGTGTGTGTGTGTGTGTGTGTGTGTGTGTGTGTGTGTGTGTGTGTGTGTGTGTGTGTGTGTCCGTCAGTCCGTCTGCGAGCAGATAATCTCCGGCACCGTTGGCCCGATTGCAGAAAAACTGTGCACGCACACTCCCTGGATGCCAGAGCAGAACCTCCGAGCCCCGAGATCGCCTGTTATAGCGTCACCAGGAGGCCGATTTTTGCCAAAAAATAAATAAATATATATATATATATATATATATATATTACTCCTACAGATTTTGTCCAAACATCACACAAATCGGTACACAGTATCTCTATAGTCATGTGATCAAAACGGATCTGTCCGATTTTTCGTATTCCATCCTGATTGGCTAACATTGGCTTCCAAAGTGTGCAGGATTGGTACGTTTCGAACAAAATGTCTCAAATCATGAACGCAGCGTGCGATTTCCCTGACATTTTGCACGCACATTCCCACTAGGCTGAGGAAGAAATGCCACCCTTTTCACATTGGCCTATTATAGCGTCACCAGGCGGCTACAATAACCTACCTGACCTGGCGGAGACCTGTGCTCCGAGGAGCACTTTTTTCTAGTTATGCACAGCGGTCTCCCTCTGTGCCCAGTTACCATGCTACACTTTGCACTTCACCTGGGCCAGTGCTTGCCTGTGTTAATTGACGGTTTCGCCGGCCAACAAGCACATGACCAATTAATAGCACCAGTCAACCCATGTAATTGCCATGAATGGTGACAAATTGCATGTAGGGCCTCGGGGAACTTTTGCATGTGCCATCAATGTATGTGTCTCTTGGCACTTTCTTTTTTTTCTTCTCCGATACCTAATTAACCCCACGGGGAAACTTCAGTTTTCAGCTTCACCCTGCTCAGTGCTGCCCACAGAGGAGCGTACATGGAGGGAGGGGGGAGCAGTTAGGAAGCAAGGGAGGAGGTGTCCACAGAGTAGTCAAATGTTTTACACTCAAATGCATTCCCTGAGCATACTCATTGAAATGGCTCTCTTTCACATGGAAAATACAGTTGTGCAACACCCTCCTTCTGTCACGATGTGGTTCTGGAGGTGTAGGACACAGGTGCAGAACGAACAGGCACAGGCAGAGTAGAGAAATTGCAAGAGGTTTTTATTCCTCAAAAACCCACACTAGGAAAAATCACAAGGAACACAAGGCAAGAGCATCAAAGCTATAATAAAACCAGGGGCATATATATAGACATGGACTAACTACACAGGTGAACTCAAACAGACAATCAACACTGGGATAGGCTAGGGGACTAAGAGGACACAGGTGGAAACACTGGCAAATCACAGGACTGTTTAGACAAGACAGGTGTAGATAACTAATGAAAACAGGAAACACTAGGAACGAGACTACAAAGTAAGAAGCATCGGGGAATCAACAAACTACCAGAATACAACAGGAAAACAAGTCCAAAAACGAATAAACATAGACAAAGTCCAAGGGCTTGAGGGGCAGACCGTGACACCTTCTTTGTCTCTGTCTGTCTGTCTGTCTGTCTATCTCTCTCTTCCTCTTTGTGACACCTAATCTCAGTTCAATTTATTGGTATGGAAAACATTTTGGGAAACTACTATATCTTCACTAGTTTGGGTGCCGGAGAGACATCACATTTCTTTGGGTCTTGAGCTAAACGTTTTGGGAACACCTCTATCGTTTATAGGGAGAGTTTATATTTGTGTTGCTGGAGGCTGGGTACCCCTCACCCCCCACACAAACACACACATGCACACAGAATCCCATCCCCCGCTTTGTAAAGGGATAGCCCCCCATGATAATGAGGGAGTCACTGCCTATAAATACGGCCAGTATTTACAGTTGAGTTGACCATGGGGCAGGAGGACCCCTCCTCAGTGATCCCCCTGTTAACCCCCGGTGGGCCGGGCCGGGCGCCCCCCCGAAAGTGATGGATGCTTTTTTAAACAGTGCTCTGGTCTGGTATGTCACATGACCCACGGCTTGAAAGGGAGCAATGACGGGGGTGGCGAGATATGTTTGCGGAATATAACACTCTGTATGTGTGTGTGTGTGTGTGTGTGTGTGTTGGGGTTTGGAGTTTCCCCTATTTCATACTTAGTTGTGTGCCGATGTCACTCACCGAAAAATAGCTCACACTGTGAGTTTGTAGATCTGCTAATTGTCTCCGCCAGGCCGAAAGGCATGGCGAGAAAGTATGTTTTTTTTCTGCTATTTTCAGTGTGTGTGTGTGTGTGTTTCAGTGTGTGTGTGCGTGTGTGTGCGCGTGCATGTGTGTGTGTGCGTGTGTGTGCGTGTGTGTGTGTCTATATTTGGGTATGCAAGTGTCTGAGTGATATGTCGGAGGTTTGTGTATACGGGTGTTATGTGTGTGTGTGTGTGTGTGTGTGTGTGTGTGTGTGGTGGTCTTTGGGGTTTGTGCGCGTCTCGTCTGTGCATAACATGTCTGAGAGCACAACCGAGGTTCTGAAGGCTGGAGGAGTCTGGGTGGTGGAGAGGCCAGGAGAGTGAGCGTGTGTGTGTGTGTGTGTGTGTGTGTGTGTGTGTGTGTGTGTGTGTGTGTGTGTGTGTGTGTGTGTGTGTGTGTGTGTGTGTGTGTGTGTGTGTGTGTGTGTGTGTGAGAGAGAGAGAGAGAGAGAGAGAGAGAGACACATCTGTCTGAACCAGGTGTCTGACTCATGCAGGATGGAGACAGACTCTCTTGTATAAATTCCTACACAGAATATTCCAGCCAAGAGAAGTTTTAAATAACTCTCTGCAATCATTTCAGAGGACAGGGTGAGGGAGGCTTGGCGGTTTTTCAAAGACTGTGACCCCCCCTATAAACCAAAGGTTCACAGTTAGGCTACCACCAGTGGTGGAAGAAAGTACTCAGATTTATTTTTACTTAAGTAAAAGTATCAATACCACAATGTAGAAATACTCAGTTACAAGTAGTCAGGTATTCGAAATGTACTTGAGTAAAAAGTACCAAAAGTATTGGCATCAAAATACTGTATACTTAAAGTACTACAAGTAAAAGTCCTCATTATGTAGAATTGTCACATTTCACAAGTTCAATATTTTTGACAATAGCAGATCTACAAGCTCACAACGCGTCGCTTCGCGACGCGCTGTGAGCTTGTAGATCGGCTATTTTCAAATAGCCAAAGTAGATACATATATGGGGCTGAAGTGGTTAATGTATGTTTTGTAATAATAATCTACAAAGTAACTTGTGACTAAAACGTGTTTAAATGATTATTGTGGAGAAAAGAAGAATATTTGAGATGTAGTAGAGTATTGGAAATTGGAAATACTCCAAGTAAATTCTACTTAAGTACAGTACTTGAGTACATGTACAGTATTTAGTTACTTTCCACTTCTGGTATGTTATACCACTTGAACCCTATAAGCGTCCCTATTCTGGGGGTGGACATTGTTGTATATGCTTGTAGATCGGCTAATTTCGGCGAAAAGATTTATAGTAGAGGGGGAAAGTGGACAATAGAGTCTGGAGGAACCCCCATGTCAAACTAAGCAGGGTTTAAGGGGTTAAAATACCGCTGGTCTGCCATGTGTTTAGCCAGTAGCTTATTGACTATGACTCACACATTATACTGGACATGACTGCCAAGCCTTTCTCAAAGGGTGACCTCTCTCTCTCTCTCTCTCTCTCTCTCTCTCTCTCTCTCTCTCTCTCTCTCTCTCTCTCTCTCTCTCTCTCTCTCTCTCTCTCTCTCTCTCTCTCTCTCTCTCTCTCTCTCTCTCTCTCTCTCTCTCTCTCTCTCTCTCTCTCTCTCTCTCTCTCTCTCTCTCTCTCTCATATAATTTGAGGCCTTTTGTTCAAAACGGACCAATCCTGCAAACTTTGGAAGCCAACCTTAGCCAATCAGGATGGAATATGGGTCCAAATCAAATCCGTGTTGATCACATGACTGTAGAGATGCTGTGTACCAATTTGCATGATGTTTGGATAACATCTGTAGGAGTAATGTCAAAAAATAGATTTTGCACAAATCGGCCTCCTGGTGGCGCTATAACAGGCCCATGTGAAAAATTTGGGGCAGAGGTTCTGAATTGGCATCCAGGGAGTGTGTGTGCACAGTTTCGCAGCGACCGGGCCAACGGTGCCGGAGATTAGCTGCTAACGGACAGATGGACACACACACCAACGGACGGACGGACGGACGGACGGCGGAGACAATTAGCAGATCTACAAACTCACAGTGTGAGCGATTTTTCGGTAAGTAAGTATGAAATAGGGGAAACTCCGAACCTCAACACACACACAGTCACACGCACACACACATACAGAGTGTTATATTCCGCAAACATCTCGCCACCCCCGTCATTGCTCCCTTTCAAGCCGTGGGTCATGTGACATACCAGACCAGAGCACTGTTTAAAAAACCATCCATCATTTTGGGGGGCGCCCGGCCCGGCCCACCGGGGGTTAACAGGGGGATCACTGAGGAGGGGTCCTCCTGCCCCATGGTCAACTCAACTGTAAATACTGGCCGTATTTATAGGCAGAGAGACTCCCTCATTATCATGGGGGCTCTCCCTTTACAAAGCGGGGGATGGGATTGTGTGTGTGTGTGCATGTGTTTGTGTGGGGGGTGAGGGGTACCCAGCCTCCAGCAACACAAATATAAACTCTCCCTAGAAACGATAGAGGTGTTCCCAAAACTAGCTGCCACCTAACTTTAAACAACTTCACAGTAGGTCTGGCCCCTCTCAAAAGAGATTTTATTTCTCTCCCTCCGAAGTTGTGAGGGACCAATCAGAGACCAGCATTTTTTTGTATTTGCCCCTCGGAAATGCAGATTCCACACAGAGATTCCAGACTAATATCTAAACAGTGATATTAGTATGGCCATGCCAGGCTAGTTTCGTTCTGGTTCGTTCTGGTTCTTGAGGTTCTGGAGGGGGGGGTCGTTCTGGTTCGTTCTGGTTCTTGAAAAATTAAATAAATGCTCAAGAGAAAAACTATACGATGGAGCTTTCACCCACTGTTGTGCACCTGTAAACATGTGATGTGACAATAAAGTTGATCTCTGCTTCTGACGTTTCTGTAATTTCACTGGCAGATCACAACCCAGTCGCACAGCAAGAGCTAAACAAAGTTTGCTAGTGGGATAGTGATTTCAATATTTTGCCTCTAGCCTACTTGACAATTTAAGTAAGTAAGTAAGTAAGACAAGCTCGATGCGTTGTGAGCCTGGGATCAATACCATTTTCGGGTTTATGATGCGGTCGGAGCGGAAATAACTTTAAAGGACGACTTCACCACTTTTCAACATATCTTCATATAATAGGTCCTCACTAATGCTCATGATAAAATGATACAATTTTTTTCTACTTGGTCTGTGTCTCATAGGAGGGCTGTGGACAGTCCAGAAACCCGTCTACCAGTGACATCATCGCTAGGCAGGATTTTTTTTCACAAAAAGATTGCAATTTTTTAATTCAGAGTTTTATTAAGGCGAGAACAATGGGATCTTTGCATTGCAACTTTCCAGGAATACAAAGCCTGCAGTTTCTATTAGCTTGGATTCCCCATCGATGATGTCACTGGTAGACGGGTTTCTGAACTGTCTACAGCCCTCCTCTGAGACACAGACTGATTAGAAAAAAATGGTACCATTTTATCATGAGCATTAGTGAGGACCTATTATATGAAGATATGTTGAAAAGTGGTGAAGTCGTCCTTTAAGTCATCATTACGTCATCAGCTGGCCGAAACCAGTGACCGGAACCGCCGGCGCCGTGCATCTCATCTCCAAAATGATTCCCCTAGTTTAAAACTTGTTTAGTTTGGTAATATCCTTTAGTTTCTTTTCGTATAATAATCGTTTGGTATGTCCATCTTTTATTCTAACTCGTAGCGCGACTAGTGAGACTAAACTAATTGATTCGCACAGAAACAACGCAGCGCCAACCGGAACACATCATCGGAATCTTTTTTTTCCTTCATATTTTATACATCGGGGGCCAGTTGCACCACCTCACACTAAGTTCAAACTTAGCCTAGTTGTAGCTTAAATGGCTTTTAAAAAAGCCATTTAACCCATTTAGCCGGGAAAGTATCTGTGTCATTTCTAGATTTCTTTGGCTATTCAAAAATATCAGATATACAAGCTCAGTGCCGCGCTATGAGCTTGTAGATCTGCTATTTATTTTTTTAATGTGAATTTTTTTGCAAATCTTTAAATATATATATATATTTTTAAAATATATATTCAAAGATTTGCACTCATTTTCACGATTTAAAAAAAAAAATAGCAGATCTACAAGCTCATAGCGCGGCACTCGGTGCTGCGCTATGAGCTTGTATATCTGCTATTTTTGAATAGCCAAAGAAATCTAAAATGACAGAGATACTTTCCCGGATTGAATGTGTTTAAGCTATAACTAGGCTAAGTTTGAACTTAGTGTGAGGTGGTGCTACTGGCCGCGGATCACACGGCTAGTTTTAGAACGAATACCAGGCTTTCCTCCGAGGTGGAACGTCTGGTGATGCGAGGTCAGGGTTACGGCATTGGAAAGGGGGTTATTTCTTCAGTCATTTCTTTCACAATACAGTAAATGCTGATTTCATGTCCTGAGAGAGGGCAGGGCACTTATAACAGACGGGTAAAAGGGCAAGGGGCCCAAAGCCCCCCCTTGGAGGTCTATGAGTGCACCGACCGTGCTTAAGCCATTGTGAACGTGAAATGAATCAATATTTGAGCAACTGGCATGGCCTATTTTTTTTGTCTAAAATGTTATCATAAAATATGTATGTTTAATGTACGATATATATGGCTGAAGCTGTGAGTAGACAAAGACATTGTATTTACGCTGGTTATGGTCCGATAAACCCCATCTAGTCATGTGTCCTGTCAAAATGTCCTTAATTGCACCCAAACATGTTCAGTTAACCGGAATTGCGTTTGGGAGGATAAGTGGCATTTAAGGGCATCATCCTCAATACCATAAAACAGGGGTCTTCAGCAGGGGGTCCGGGACCCCTAGGGGTCCTCAGAGTGACTACAGGGGGTCCCCTAAATCTTTGTGTGATATGATTTTATTTTTTTACATTAACCACTTGAACCCTAGCATCCCTTTTCTGAGCAGAACTTTTGCCAAAAATAGCAGATCTACAAGCGCACAACGCCTCGTAGATCTGCTATTTTTGGCAGAGAGGTATAGGTGTAGAGGGAAAAAAGAGCAGACCAAGTAAACAGAAAAAGTTTAATCTGAAACACAATTTTATACGATATAGAGGAGGGGGTCCCTGCTTCATCTATCTGTCAGCTAAGGGGTCCTTGGGCTGAAAACGTTGAAGACCCCTGCCATAAAAGGTCAATTCAATGCCATTTCTTCAACCCTTGTGTCCGGATCAGCATTGGATCTCATCTCCTGCATTGGTGGACATTTCATTCAAACAGTCTGCGGTAGCAAAAAAAAAAAACCCTGTCGTTTAGAGTTTGATTTTCAGACACCAATCCAATTCATAAATTAATTTCCCACGGCGCAGCAGCAGGGAGTCTATAAAAGGGGATTTGTCCGCGCCAGGTGAACTCTGCAAAATGAATCCGATAAAGAGCGTTGATAATATAAATCTAATCCAGACTATACGCGGTACGGTGTTTAATCTCACTTCATTTTCCTCACCGGCAGACCCAATCCCCGTATTATTATATGACCTTGAAATAGAAACTGGAGTTATATCACATGACTTTGACCCCCCCCCGGCATGCCACTCACCCACCGAAGCACTGACCTCACCTTGACATTCGTCCCATGGGTGAGTGACATGGCCGTGACCCCTGGCTTTGGGGGAGCTTTAAACAGATTTCCTTCCATAATCTGCGCGTGGCGCTGGTTGCACAAAGAGCCTCGCTGTTTGCTGCTGTCGTGTCGTTCATTGCGGCTTTTAAGCCGTCGCTGCTGCTGCTTATGGCGCGTGCTCAACGCTATACTACGGAATAAGGAAGGAATCCTCTTAATGGTGTTAGCGCCCCTCATGAGGGTGAAATCAGACAAGCTGTCAACCTGCTCTGCTCGCCACCTGACCCACAACAAAAGAGAAGAAAGAGTTTCACCATGGTTTATTATTACAACTGGTGCCCGAGCGCCGTTACAAGTCATTGATGTCAGGCAGAAACCTCTTTTTTTTCTAACTAAATAAATAGAGCAGTGGTTTTCAACCTTTTTCATGCCAGGGACCCCTAAATTGATATACATTTGGCCGCGGACCCCCATCTGAAAATATTTTGTTCCAGGGACCCCCCCAGAAGCAAAGATTTGAGTTAAAAAGGTTCGGCTTTAAAATATATATATATTCAAAGATTTGCACACATTTTCCAGATTTTTCAAAAATAGCAGATCTACAAGCTCATAGCGCGGCACTCGGTGCCGCGCTATGAGCTTGTATATCTGCTATTTTTGAATAGCCCAAAGCTAAGTGGTTAAAATGATTGTGACGCTACGTTAACTAATTTCACTGGGGACCCCCTGGTACCCCCTCAAGGACCACTGGTGGTCCCCGGACCACTGGTTGAAAACCACTGAAATAGAGCACTGGTTCTCAACGTCAAGTCCGGGGACCATAGGGGTCCAATTGGAACCGTACCGGTCTGTAACTCTGACAGATGTACAAATGGAACCAGCTGAGCTATTTTAACAATTTTTTTTGGTACTTGGTAATTTGTCATTTTGAATACTTAAAGGACGACTTCACCCATTTTCAACCTATCTTCATATAATTGGTTCTCACTAATGCTCATTATAATACGGTACAATTTTTGTGCCTAACGATGATGTCACTGGTAGGCGGGTTTCTGAAGTGTCCACAGGCCTCCTCTGAGACACTGTGTCAATTCTTTTTTTTTTTTTTACCATTTTATCATGAGCATTAGTGAGGCTAATTGTTATGAAGATAGGTTGAACATGGATGAAGTCGTCCTTTAAAGGTAGGGTAAGTGATTTTCTTTGTTTAAAATAAGTGTTAAATAGCTCTATATTCTGATAGTACTCATTGCTATAGTGTTTGTTCAGTAAAAGGAGTCTCCTTGTCTCTCCACCTCTTTATTAAACACAAAATGCATTTTCGTTTCAGTTTCATTTCCAATTTTATCCAATCAGGACAGAGAACTCAATCGGGATATAGATTAAACAAGTGAAATTGGAAGTGATGACACTAAGAAATGAGCAGACAAAAGTTTAACTGGAACACTATAAAAATTAAGCTGATAAATGCATACTTTCTCCTGATTGGCTGAGATTTTGACACCTACCGGAAAATGTATTTTCTGTTTATTCAAGAGCTGGAGAGACGGGGAGACTCCTGTTACTGAACAAACACTCTATAGCAATGATTACTATCAGAATATAGTGCTTTAACCTTTTAACAAAATACTTTTGTTTTAACCAAAAAATATCACTTACCCTACCTTTAAGTATTTTTAATAGCAAATACTCCAGCACTTTAACTCAAGCACAAAATTGACAGAGCAACTTTTACTTAGTGGAGTAATATTGGACCAGGAGTAACTTGACTCAAGTACTTTGAGGGTTGAGTACTTTGTCTCCACCACTGACCAGCGGGGTCAGTGTTGAAGACCAGATGTCCGCAGCTGTTCTGTTTTCCTCTCCTTCCTTCATCCCCCTTTCATTAGTCTTCCTCTGAGGAAGCCATCATGACTGCAGCAGCTGGTGCAGCACAGACTACACACACAGAGACACACACAGACTACACACACACACACACACACACACACACACACACACACACACACACACACACACACACACACACACACACACACACACACACAGACTACACACAGAGAAATGCAAACAACGCAAAGTGGAGGCAAACACAAGACACACTTCACAGATACCGCCTTGCTCCGCCTTTCTGTGTGTGTGTGTGTGTGTGTGTGTAAACATATTTGTAAGTGTTTGAGTGTGTTTGAACATGTGTGCTTGCACATGTGTGCTTGCGTGTGTGTGTGTGTGTGTGTGTGTGTGTGTGTGTGTGTGCACACGCGCGCGTGCGTGCGTGCGTGTGTGTGTGTCAGTGAGTCCGTCTCTGTGTGTTACATTACATTACATTACAGTCATTTAGCAGACGCTTTTATCCAAAGCGACTTACAATAAGTGCAATCAACAAAGGTAGGGAACGAAAGCTACTAATCACCAGAGGTTATAAGTGCATTTTCTGCAATAACAAGCAACCAAGAGCATACCTAGCGCTAAGGTAAAAGTGCAATATATCAGCTACCTATTTCCTTAAACAGATGAGACAAAATAGCTAAGTCAAATGAGCAGGAGCTAAAAACAAATAATTGTATTGACTAAACAAGATCCAATAAACAATTCAACAATAAAACAAGCATTCGTACAACTAGTTAACAACAAGTAGGCCAGGCAAAGAGGAAGGGTAGTGTTTCCTGAAGAGGTGGGTTTTCAGCCTGCGGCGAAAGATGGGCAGTGACTCTGCTGTCCTGACATCAGTGGGAAGTACATTCCACCACTGTGGGGCCAGAACAGAAAAAAGTCGTGACCGTGCATGTGTAAGAGTGTGTTCCTTATCGCGTTGCACTTTGTGTGAGTGTGTGTAAGTGTGTGTGTGTGTGAGTGTGTTCGTGTGTGTCAGAGTGTGTGTGTGTGTGTGTGTGTGTGTGTGTGTGTGTGTGTGTGTGTGTGTGTGTGTGTGTGTGTGTGTGTGTGTGTGTGTGTGTGTGCGCGTGCGTGTGTGTGTGTGTGTACAAATGGAACCAGCTTTTCAGACGAGTGTCCGAGACCAAATACAAATCAATTTATCGGCCCTTGACATGAAAATGTTTGAGAACCACTGCTGTCATTGTCCTGCTGTTGTGACGTGGCAGACAGAGGCTATGTGGCAGTGTGACTGTAGAGCCACGCAGACCAAACACCACAGCAGTGTGACTGTCCAGCCATGCAGACCAAACACACAGCAGTGTGACTGTAAGCCAGGCAGACCAGTGGTGTGTTCTAGGTTCTTTCGGAGGGTATACGATAATTATTCCTAATCCCTACAGCATTGGTCAGGAGCCAAATTGACCCGTGTCTGTAACTCTGAGAGTGTACACATGGAACCAAATATACCCTCTCAGAGTTAAATTAACACTGATTACATTACATTACATTACAGTCATTTAGCAGACGCTTTTATCCAAAGCGACTTACAATAAGTGCAATCAACAAAGGTAGGGAACGAAAGCTACTAATCACCAGAGGTTATACGTGCATTTTCTGCAATAACAAGCAACCAAGAGCATACCTAGCGCTAAGGTAAAAGTGCAATATATCAGCTACCTATTTCCTTAAACAGATGAGACAAAGTAGTCAAATGAGCAGGAGCTAAAAACAAATAATTGTATTGACTAAACAAGATCCAATAAACAATTCAACAATAAAACAAGCATTCGTACAACTAGTTAACAACAAGTAGGCCAGGCAAAGAGGAAGGGTAGTGTTTCCTGAAGAGGTGGGTTTTCAGCCTGCGGCGAAAGATGGGCAGTGACTCTGCTGTCCTGACATCAGTGGGAAGTTCATTCCACCACTGTGGGGCCAGAACAGAAAAAAGTCGTGACCGTGTCGATCGACCAGAAGGACCGTTGAGTGGCGGGGGAGTCAGTCGCCCCTTGGTGGCCGACCGGAGTGGTCGGGAAGGGTTGTGGGCATTGACCAATACCCGGAGGTAAGAGGGAGCTGTTCCTTTCGCTGCCCTATAGGCTAGCACCAGGGTTTTAAACTGAATGCGAGCCGCTACGGGGAGCCAGTGCAGGGAACGGAGAAGGATAGTTGTGTGAGAGAACTTGGGGCGGTTGAACACCAGACGAGCCGCAGCTTTCTGAACAAGCTCCAGGGGTCTGATGGCAGATGCCGGAGCGCCAGCCAGGAGGGAGTTGCAGTAGTCCAGGCGGGAGATGACAAGAGCCTGGATGAGCACCTGGGCTGCCTTCTCCGTGAGGAAGGGCCGAATTCTCCTGATGTTGTAGAGGAGGAATCTGCAGGACCGTGTCACTGATGCGATGTTAGCCGAGAACGACAGTTGATCGTCCAGGGTCACACCCAGATTCTTCGCAGTCCGAGTTGACGTCACCACAGCGTTCTCAATGGTGATGGCCATGTCTCGGTGAGGACAGCCCTTCCCCGGGACTGATGATACTATACAGTGTAGATTGGGACCCCCAAGAAATTAAAATGGTTGAGTCCCTGGCACATCTTTTCAAATGGGGCTCCGTGGGCTAATATGTGTTAATTTGGGGGGTCCTTTATGCGAAAACATTTCAGAACCACTGCCCTATACAGGACATGCACGCGTATAGGCTGTACGCTCGCGCGTGGTCAATGGATGAAAATGGTTAGCAGGCGGTTTACGCTTTTTTCCCCTAAAAATTCTGCACGCCATACTACGTATACAGCGTAACACAGAGGTCTTCAACAGGGGGTCCGGGACCCCTAGGGGGTCCTCATAGTTACTACAGGGGGTCCGCCAAATCTTTGTGTGATTTTTACATTAACCACTTCAACCAAGCATCCCTTTTCTGAGGAGAACTTTAGCCAAAAATAGCAGATCTACAAGCACACAACGCCTCGCGCTGCGAGGCGTTGTGCGCTTATAGATCTGCTATTTTTGGCAAAGTGGTTTAGTATAGGGGGGAAAAAGAGCAGGCTAAGTACAGAGTGAAAGGTCAGGTTTACTAAGTATTGTTTAAGTGCATGGTTACATGTCTGGAAATACACATCAACATGAATCCAACATGATAGTGCTGTGAAAGAAGTCTATGAAAGCTGCCTATATGAAATCCATGAAAAAAATAATATTCTATACAATATATAGTGAGCAGGGGTCCCTGCTTTCTCTCGCTCTCAGCCAAGGGGTCCTTGGCCTGAAAACGTTGAAGACCCCTGGCGTAACACGATAGAAAACACCACTGATGCAGACCAAACACCATCACAGCAGTGGGGACTGCAGAGAGCCATGCAGACCAAACATCACAGCAGACAACAAAACAAACACACTGATCATCACTGCAGATACAGTGGCAGCAAACTATCTCACACGCAGATGTGACTTCTTCTTATACACTTTGGAATGCCGTCTGAGGGCAGCAATTTAATGTCATTGGTTCTCCCGGCCCATCCAATCAGTGAGAGCGGGAGGGAGGCACGGAGGTGGGTTCATTTGAACCAATGACATGGCTGGCTCAGGGAAGAAGACAGGGTTTAATCAAATAACAATGGGATTAAAGGCTGCTCCTCCTTTTAACTCTGAGTGCCCGGATCTCCCATTTTTTTAATCTGATCTCTTAACAATTGGGATTGGTATTTAAGATAGTTAAAGGGACAGTGCCCTCAATACCCTCATACCCGTCTCCTGTTCTCCAAAGTGAGTGACACCCACCCACAGCCACAACACTAGAGGGAGCGACAACGATCTGGTACCACCCACCCAAATATAGAACAAAACGTGGGAAAATTCTCTTTCTACCGCTCTGCTACCAAAATGTGGAATGCCCTGACAGACACTGTCCATTAAAGCAGTGGTTTTCAACCTTTTTCATGTCAAGGACCCCCAAAATGATATGTATTTGGCCGCGGACCCCCCATCTAAAAATATGTTGTTCCAGGGACCCCCCAGAAGCAAAGATTTGAGTTACAAATGTTAGTTTAAAATATATATATATTCAAAGATTTGCACACAAGATCTTTCAAAAATAGCAGATCTACAAGCTCGTAGCGCGGCACTCGGTGCCGCGCTATGAGCTTGTAGATCTGCTATTTTTGAATAGCCAAAGTATAAAAGGTCATAATTATTCTGATGCTATATTTACACATTTTGCTGGGGACCCCCTGGAACCGCCTCAAGTACCCCTGGGGGTCCCCGGACCCGCACTTTGAGAACCAATGCATTAAAGGATCGTGAATCACTGTTTTTTTTCAAAATTGGCCTGAAAAAAACATCAATCAGAAGACCACTAAGGGAGGTAAATGTAAATTCCCATAGAAAGGAGTTTCTTTTTTCCTTTTTCGCCTTTGTGTTATGAGTTGTGCATTTGCTTTGTTTGCCCTTCTCGGTTCCTATATAGGACTTAGGGAGCAGTGTGATGACGGCACTGGGCCCGGGTGCACTGCTCACGCACCCCTATAAAAGCCTGTCTGCCCTCTCCCCAGTTCATTTGTCTTTTACACCTCACCCACTATGCACCTCATTCAATATTTATGTTAACACATGCAACACTCCTCACCCACACTCCACCATCCACTCATGCATAACACGCATTACACTATAATGACGTCATTGATTTCCACACCTCATCTATCTGTTTATTCCTGATTTGTTTAACCCATTAAGACTGGGAACGCATCTGTGTCACTTTAGATTTCTCTGGCTATTCAAAAATAGCAGATCTACAAGCTCATAACGCGGGGGAAAAAAATAGTAAAAATGAAACATTCTAAAACGTTTTGCAAATCTTTAAATACATACTTGTTAAAGCGAACATTTGTAAAATATGTTGTTCCAGGGACTCCCAAAAGTAAATATTTGAGATACAAATGTTCCCTTTAAAAATATATATTAAAATATTTGCACAATTTTTCAAAAATGGCAGATCCACAAGCTCATAGCGCTCATTACTTTGGATTGTTTTAAAAACGCTAATTTATTTGTAAACTGCGTCTCCCCTGTGTTTTCGCTATGCTCCCTATAGGCCTGGGTCATAACGCAGGGCTACTCCGTTTTGAATCTTCAAGATGATGTCCAGACGGTGTATTATAGTCTACTTGTAAACTTAAACAGCACACTAAAATATGTATCGGAAAACATTTATGCTAGAAATAAGCAATGTTGTACCATGAACAATGCTTCACACTCTCTCTTCAGAATCCTTGTAATTCTATAATTGTGTTTCTTGGCTGTGATTTATTTAACTGGCTCTGCTTTAATGATGCTGGTTTGAAACCCCCTTTAGGCTAAACATGCATGAAAGGTTACAGGTGAGAAGGTTTGCAAATACCAAGCGTTATTAGTGTTAATATCACCCTGCCAACTGCAGCAGTGAGTGAGTGGCAGGGTATTATTATAACTGTGTGTGTGTGTGTGTGTGTGTGTGTGTGTGTGTGTGTGTGTGTGTGTGTGTGTGTGTGTGTGTGTGTGTGTGTGTGTGTGTGTGTGTGTGTGTGTGTGTGTGTGTGTGTGTGTGTGTGTGAGAGATCAAAGTAAGTCGCGAAGAACAGATGGGGGCGGGGTTTTCATGAAACTTGGCGGGAACGATGGGCATGGCTGCCCCAGAAAAGACAGTTTGCTTTTGGGGTCGATAAGGTCACGTTTAAGGTCATACAATCATGATCAAGGTCACACATTGCATAAGCAGTCGTCTCTCTGGAACAGAAAACAGGTGCATTTTCTTTTTACATATATATACTAGTATTATTATTTCATTTATAATTACTAGACCATACCCGGTCGGCGCAGCGCATCCGTGGGGGGATATGCGCACATGATCTGGCAACCCGGGAGGCAGTTCGTCCCATAGCTGGGCAGCCCCGTAACCATGGCGACAGTGTTTGACACAAAAACGCTAATAAGAAACTGAGATTTGATGAAATTGAAAAACGGGCTTCACAGTTAAGTTCAGATGGTAATGGTCAATGGCTGTGTCCAAAATCAGAGCAATTGGTCCAGCCACTGAGGAGAACCGGGTATCTTCACCTACCTACTCACCACTACGCGCCTTACTAGAATTATAGTAGGATTAGTATTACCCTTGTTACTACTACTACTACTTTTTGACAGTTACATGTCACTCAAGCACGTTTAAGAGCACTTGACTTTTAAAAGTCAGTGACTTTATCTGCAATAATCCCTTAGAATAACACAAATGTTACAGTTCTTGTGTGCTTGGTGGGAACCATTGCAGGGCAGCAGTGTAGGTGGGGTGGGGTGGGGTGGGGTGGGGTGTCATGGGAATGGCTGCTTGCTCCTCGACTTGACTCTGAAAGCAGAAAACCACAACAAGGGCTCCATTTGATGATCTAAATGCTAGGGCATGTCAGGACAGACCAAAACATCTGCTGGCTCGGGGCCTGCCAGGAGCCGTATAGCTCTTCTTCTCTCGGGGTTTTTTTTTTTTTTTTGGGAAGCGACTTGAACCGCACCGCATCCACATTCCACCCGTGGCAGTTCTTATTGGAATGCTAATTTCACTCACCGCTGCCTCGGAGGAGAGGCCTCAAATCCCACAGCTTAGAGTTTTTTTTACCCTGAGAACTTTCTCCCATGTGCGTAAAACCACCGGGAAAAGTATGGGGGCGGTTATGATAGACACCAAAGAACGCATAGTGACGATTGGTTTGGGTTTGAGATAATATAGACAGGATATGAATGGAGAGTTGGGTTGTGCAGCCAGAAATGAATGGGCTGAAATATGGAGAAATATGGGAATAGAATTGAAATGGATTTTGGGGGGGAGACCACCCACCTGTTCATGCAATACCACCGGCTTCGAATGCTATCAATGCATTGAATGGGAGATTATCACGTTTTATCAGACCATTGAATGGGGCAAGTAGGTGACGAGTAGGCGATACACGGACCTACCCGCGATTTGTCAGACCATTCATTGGGCGTAATCAGGAGCTACTGGCCTACTTTGGAGGCGGAGCAGTCCCCACAACAAGATTCACGATTCTGTGCCTATCGGTTCATAACTCCAACGGCGCTGAGTAGGCTCAGGCGAGCGTTGCCTGAGCGGGCTCCAGCTCGCCTGAGACTGCGCGCCTCTGTCATGGTCCGAAACCAAAACAACCAAAACCAAAACCGAAACTGAACTATTTAAGTCATCTCCGTTGGTAGGTCATTATGTCTTGATAACACCCAATGAATGGTCTGATAAATCGCGGGTAGGTAAGTAGGTCGCCTACTTCGCCCATTCAATGGTCTGATAAAACGTGATAATCTCCAATTCAATGCATTGATAGCATCCGAATCAGGTGGCAATACCCGTAGTTGTTGTATTTGTCATAGCCTGGAAACCAGACGAATCTGCCCTCGGCAGATTTGGTCTGGCACTGCTCAGTTTTGATTTCACTCCCTCCGAAGTAGTGAGGGACGACTAAATATGCAAATGCTGGAATCCCTGAAGTCAACAGAAACTGCTGACATGGTGATGATTATGTACATGTGGGCATAAATGGGAGACAGACAGACAGACAGACAGACAGACAGAAGGCATTTTGTGGATTGTATAATAAATACATTAATATTGGATTTATGTTTATGCACGCTACCATTTATGGTGCAGCGGCATAAAGCGTGACGCAAGGCTTGGCCAATCTATGAAACCAATGGGTTGAGTTAATTGGCCAATCAGGGTAACCGATGGGTTGAGTTTGCCAATACGGGAAGCCGATGCCAATGGCCTCCCTGATTACCACACACACAACGTTTGGGGGGTGCATAACATGAAAATGTTTGAGAACTACTGCTTCATATCGTCTCTGTCAGGTGGAAACCTCATATATCCAAAACTGTTACTTTCAGGATTCAAATAAATAAATAGTAAAAGTAGCAGATCTACAAGTTCAAAGAGCTTGTGGATCTGCTACTTTTGATGCTTTTGTGTGACACTGTGGTATGATCAAGTAGGGTGTTCATTTATGAAAAACACAAAAAGTTAGAATTTGGATTATAGAGGCGTATAGTCTGTTCACTTTTCAAAATATACCTTCATAAAAAAAACACGTAAGTGGCACCCACAAATACAGGGCTTGATTGATGTACTTTACTTAGTAAGACATGAGAACAACAGTACATGGAAGTACAAATTCACAATACAAGGTCTACTAAACTGGAAGACTCACAATGCGACGCGTTGTGAGCTTGTAAATCGTCTATTTTCAAATAGCCTACATACAAAACAGAGCTAGTGTTTTATATGTATGTTTTATAATGTAATAATTCATATTTGCAAAGTAACTAGTAACTCAAGTTTTCAAATAATTCTAGTGGAGTAAAGGTACAATATTTGCCTCTGAGATGTAGTGGAGTAGAAGTAAAAGTACTGAAAATTGGAAATACTCCAGTAAAGTAAAAATACCTCACAACTGTACTTAAATACAGTACTTGAGTAAATGTACTTAGTTACTTTACACCACTGAAGAGCACCAATCACTAACATTCAATCAATGAGAGGCCAATCAATCCACACACGACAGTTACAACAGCACACCGCTGCACATAAGTATCATGAGATCACACACTGCTGCACATCATCATTTGGCATAATGATCAGAGCAGGCAAACAAGGTCATCATGACATCATGTAACCCCATTATGGCTCTTACATGGATATAAGAGGTTTCTGCCCAACGGCAATGATATATAGTGTGCGTTTATTGGCTCCTTGGCGGGTATCTCTGCTCCACCATGCTGGATGGAAGGCCCCCCAGGCCCCAGTGGAGCTGCAGGTTCTGACATGCCCATGTTACCTCACACTCGCACTTCTCTGCTGACTGAAGGGAATGTGACACATCTGTCAGCGCGCACAACAGGCTCCCTCTGAGTGTGTGCCAAGTCCACGAGGCGTTATGAGCTTGTAAATCAGCTATTTTTCACAATTGTGTGCCTCTTTCTTATATTATTTGACAATTTGGCCAATACGTGTGACCAGTTTTTTTTATAGTATAGTTTGTTGATTACTTATAAAGGTTTTAACCCAATCCGGGAATGCAACTCTGTCATTTTAGATTTCTTTAGCTATTTTAGAAAACATTTAACTCAAATCGTTGCTTCTGGGGGGTCCCTGGAACAAAATATTTTACAAATGTTTGCATTAAAAAGATTTGCAATGTTTTGCCCCTCAAAAATAGCAGATCTACAAGCTCATATGAGCTCATATGAGATGACAGAGATGCGTTCCCAAATTGAATGGGTTAAAAGTCCTTAAATTGTCACTTGTCACTGTCATCTGGGGACCCCCCCAAAATAATGCGGGGATTCCCCTGGGAGTCCCGGCGCGCACAGGTACCACTCCCTGTCAGGTGATAAGAAGCTTGCTAGCTCCTCATGCATTGAAGGAGGCATGAGCTCAGTTTTAGGCTCTCCCTAGGCTGGCAGAGGGAGAGTAGCGCCCAGGATTACATAGGCAATAGGCTCTATGCACAGCAGCCATATTGGGAATGAATTGGGCCCCTTCCTTACTTCCTTCACAGGTGTTACCAATGATACTAATTAAAGCTCTGTTCCATTTAGTGTGGCACAGTGGTTGTCTTATTTTCAAGGACCCCCATAACTCTGAGAGTGTACAAATGGAACCAAATGGACCCGGGTCCATTTGGTTCCATTTGTACACTCTCAGAGTTATACACCCACCATAAGGGGCCATTTGGGAACCAAAATGTAGTCTGACCAGAATGGAACAGAGCCTTCATTAGTATCATTGGTAACACCTGTGAAGGAAGTGAGGAAGGGGCCCAATTTCTTTCCAATATGGCTGCTGTGCATAGAGCCTATTGGCGCTGGGTTAAAGAATGGGTTACAAAACCGTGGGATAACACTTTTAAGGAAAAAAAAGGTTGAGAACCACTACAGTACTTGGGTGAAAGTAGTTCCTTCCCAGCGTTGCGTTACATGCACAATGGGTTCATGCCCTGAGGCGTTGTGTGGGGACCCTGCTCAACAACTGTTGGAGCGCTGCCGGCTAAAAGGTAAGATAGTGATATTTGCATATAAGGAGACAAACGTGAGCAAAGTCTGTAAGCAAATCAAAGAGACGCGGTGCGGGTATTCTCCTGTGTGGACGACGAGAGACATGTGTGGGTAGTTCTTTTCCTGTGTGGATCTAAAGAAAACACATTTCAAGGGATACTATCACTATCAGCTTCATTGTCACATCACAGGTTTACAGAAGTAAAAAAAAAGTGGGTGAAATTCGTTTTCGTTAGGGATGTCCGATATTATCGGCCTCCCGATATTATCGGCCGATATTAGCATAAAAATTGATATCGGGAAAATATCGGTATCGGTTTTTGAAAAAAGAAAAATCTTTTTTTTTTTTTTTTTGCTTTATAAATAAGTTACAGGAGTTCTTACTGTATATGGTGTGTGTGATATGAAATTTGAGCTTACCCTAATCACAATAATCCCCGCATATATCGGTATCGGTTGATATCGGTATCGGTAATTAAGAGTTGGACAATATCGGTATATCGGTTATCGGTAAAAAAGCCAATATCGGACAACCCTAGTTTTCGTGCATAGTTCCCATCATATTATTTCCATAGAAAAGAAAGGGAAGAAGAAGAAGGGGGGGGGGGGGGGGGGGTAAGGGGGAAAGGAGATCAAACAAGAGAACAAAAAACAAGTTATCTACATATAGTTACACACGGTACCTTAGATAAGATATAAAAGGTGCTGAGTATATAGCTGCAGATGTATAGGCCTACTGTGCATGATATACTTATGGACGTTAGTTGAGGTGCTAGAAAAACACAATAAAAAGACAAAAGTCAGTGCATTGTACATGGGATTAAGGTGCAAAATATCAGTGCTCGACCGCATAATCCACATAAGGTAGACTGACACTGGCTGCGGTTACATGGACAGGTATATTCCACTTATATTTGGAATGAATTCATTCCGAATAAAAATGCTCATGTAAACACCTCAATTGGAATAGAATATTCCATTCCAGTCTGATCTGAATTAATTTTCATTCGGGTTTGGAGGGGTGGTATATACCGTTTGAATCGGTATACCAATCGGAATTTACCATATAAACAATTTATTCCGAACGCTAGTCTCTGTTTGGAATACATATATTATTTTGCACATGTCCGTGCTCAGAGCCCAGTCAATAGGCAGAGTAAGCAATTGCCTAGGCTAGGGCGCCATTAGGCTGGGGGGGGCCCACCAAGCCAAGATTTAAGTTTTCTGTTTTTTTTTTTAAGAATAGAAAAATATACGTATTTGGACATGATTTACATTTGGACATGCCTAAATAAAGTGACTAAAGGGGTGCATACCAACCGGCATGTAAATCACTGATATGTGTGTATCGCCGGTCTTCCTCATTTTTGTCTGACAGTCAGAGGCGCGTTCGCGTGGAGAATCATTTGCATTGCTCCACGCCCCATTTAAGACCATAAAAGGCAACCGTAAATTGACGATACGTCACTACTCTTCAAAAGGGACAGATCTACAAGCTGATAAAGCGCTGCGACGCACCGCATGACAAATTGTAGATCAGCGCAAGCGAGTCCCTCACACGATTAAACGTTTATAAAGTAAATAGCCGACTCTCACGTATAATGAAGAGAATAAGAAGTTTGTTTACAGTTTAACCTCATGAACAAAGGCTAATAAAACTTGGAATGGATATTATATTGTTACATCCTTGTCAAAGGGAAAAAGAGATGCAACATAAAGTGGGAGTGAAACACGTTTTTATTTATAACTTAATATATACTGTGGGGAACTGATCAAAGCCAAACACAAAATGCAGGGTACAAGCCCAATTAAGGGTATTTATTCAACACCTTTCGTATATGGGACCCGCAGGTCCTTGGTAATACTTTTCAAATAACTTCAAATAATAAAGATCAAACTCAAAGTTCGCCCCGCGTCGGGGTATTTTCATGCATCACAATGTCTCTGTTTGGAATCCATGCGCCTCAGCGTCATCGTCATTTATCCATGCATTGTGTCGGGTAATGTGATCAACTCCCACAGGTTGCCTAGGAGTAAACAAAGAGTATCCTTTTAATACTACGATTCACAAGCATTCATCAATGTGCGGGAATAGTGGAGAATATTGCCTTACCGCCTGTAGCACCCGTCCAGTCACCAGGAGAGCCAATGCCAGACTGAGACAGAGTAGCCATACTTGTAGCCAGGTGCCACACCTAACCTGTCGCCGCAGCTGCGCTGAGTTGGGGCTGATTCATGATGGTGAGTGGCAGGTAACGCCCTTCTATGACGCTGCCCAGGCTGGTGCGCTGCCTGCGCGGTCTCACTCTGTCTCTGTCCCATGGCCTCTCCCTGGTGTGGTGCTTACCTGACAGGCGGTATTGTGGCGATACTCCACATATCCCCCCCCTAAGCCCGCCGCTTGGTCCGGGGGCTTCCCGCTCCTCTACTTCATACATTCGGGACAGTGCGTCTGCGTGTGGAATCTCCTTCCCGGGCCGGTGCTCCACCTTAAAACAGTAGTCCTGCAGCTCCAGGAACCACCGCGTCACTCTGGCGTTCCGGTCTTTATTGGTGGCCATCCATTTTAGGGGTGCATGATCTGTAATGAGGGTAAAGGTACGGCCCCACAGGTAATAGCGCAGGTGGTGAATTGCCCATTTCACCGCTAAACACTCTTTTTCTACTGTTGCGTAATTTTTCTCATGGTCTAGTAATTTTCTGCTCACGTAGGTAATTGGATGTTCCTCTCCATCAAATACCTGTGCGAGGACCGCCCCCAACCCGGTGCCCGACGCGTCTGTGTGGAGGACGAAGGGCCGGCTGAAGTCGGGGGCTTTCAATACTGGCTCCTCACAGAGCGCGCTCTTCAAGGTCTGGAACGCGGCCTCCGTCTCGGCCGTCCAGACAATGTGGTTGGGGCGTTTTTGACACGTCAGCTCATACAGTGGGGCTGCAATGGTAGAATAGTTTTTCACACATTTTTGATAATAAGCCATAAGGCCAAGGAACGATTTTACTTGCTTTTTCGTGACAGGATGGGGCCATTCCCGAATCCGCTCCACTTTACGCGTCTGGGGCCGCACGCATCCTCGTCCGATCGTAAACCCCAAGTAGTCGGTCTCCGTCAGGCCGATGCGGCACTTTTTTGCATTCGCTGTCAGCCCGGCTCGTCTGAGCGCCCCAAGGATGGCGTGGAGGTGCTGCAGATGGAGGCTCCAGCTCGGGCTGTGGATCACGATGTCGTCTAGGTACGCGGCAGCGTAGTCTCGGTGGGGGCGGAGTACACGGTCCATCAGCCGTTGGAATGTGGCGGGCGCGCCATGGACTCCAAACGGCAGCACCGTGTATTGGAACAGCCCGTCGGGCGTGGAGAAGGCCGTCTTCGCCTTGGCCCGGTCCGTCAGCGGCACCTGCCAGTAGCCCTTGGTCAGGTCCAGCGTGCTGACGAACCGGGCAGGACCCAGGCGCTCGATCAGTTCATCCACTCGGGGCATCGGGTATGCGTCAAAGGCGGAGACGTCATTCAATTTTCGGAAATCGTTGCAGAAGCGCAGCGTCCCGTCTGGCTTCGGTACAATCACGATCGGGCTGGACCATGGACTGTACGACTCCTCGATTACTCCTAACTCGATCATCTTGGCCACCTCTTCTTTGATGGCGATTCGTCTGGCTTCTGGGATGCGATATGGCCGTTGGCGCACTACCTTCCCCGGGTCCGTGCGGATGTCGTGCCGGATCAGCGTGGTTCGGCCGGGGAGTTCGGAGAATATGTCCCGGTTCCGCCCCAGCAGGTCCTTGATGTCCTGGGTCTGGGCTGGGACGAGGTCTTCTCCGATGGGCACCGGGGGCAGCGTCTGCGCGGGCACGGCGGTCATCAGCGCTGGCAGCGGTAGTCGGGGGGCTGAGATCCACTTTTTCAGTATGTTCACATGGTAGATCTGATGGCCTTTCCGTCTGCCGGGCTGGCTCACCCGATAGTCCACGGGGCCCACCTTCTCCACGACCTCGTATGGTCCTTGCCATTTTGCGAGGAACTTGCATTCCGAGCTGGGGACCAACACCAGGACCTTCTCTCCCACCTGGAACTCGCGGAGCGTGGCGCCTCGGTTGTAGGTCCGGGCCTGGTCTCGCTGGGCTTTCTCCATATGTTCTCGTACCAGGGGCCAGATGGTCTTCGCCCGGGCCTGGAGACGCTCCACGTGTTCCACCACACTGCGGTGGGGAGAAGGCTGGCGCTCCCAGGTCTCTTTGGCGATGTCCAACAAACCACGGGGCCTCCGGCCATACACAAGCTCAAATGGCGAGAACCCCGTGGACGATTGCGGTACTTCCCTGATGGCAAAGAGCACATACGGAATCAACTGGTCCCAGTCTTTCCCGTCCACATCAGTTAGTTTCTTCAACATTTTTTTAAAAGTCTGGTTAAACCTCTCGACTAAACCATCCGTCTGTGGGTGGTAGACGGAGGTGCGAATGCGCTTCACTTTCAGCCATTTATACAATTGTGACATCACTCGGGACATGAAACAGGTGCCTTGATCCGTTAGTACTTCTTCAGCTATGCCCACCCGGCTAAACAGCATCAATAGTTCGTGGGCCACCGCTTTCGCCGAGGCCGCCCGCAGGGGAATGGCCTCGGGATATCGAGTGGCATAGTCTAGTATCACTAAGATATAGCGGTGACCGCGACTGGATTTTGGCAACGGACCCACAATGTCCATGGCAAGGCGTGAAAACGGCACTTCAATTATCGGCATTGGTACAAGAGGGTTATGAAACGTGGGCCGCGGGGCGGTCTTTTGACATTCAGAGCAGCCTTTGCAAAAGTCCTCTACTGCCCGTTTAACCCCGGGCCAGTAGAAGCGGGCCAATATGCGCTCGTATGTCTTTTGGCTTCCCAAGTGCGCTCCTAGTTGGTGCGTATGTCCTAAATATAACACCCGTGACACATATTCTTTTGGCACAAGTAGCTGCTCGACTAGGTCCCCCCCCTTGTCCAACACACCCCGATATAACAAGTCTTTTTTCACAAGGAAGTATGGGTGACTCAATGCACTCACCCCCTCACATTTCTTCCCGTCGATGGCGGCCACGTTCCGGCGCGCCATGTCCAGGTTCGGGTCGGTCCACTGCGCCGTGGCGAACCCCCCAGCCCGGGGTGGTTCGAGAGCTTCGGCGCCGGGGAATTCGGCGAAGGGGTCCGCAACATCAGCGGGGCCCGCGGCCCCCTGGCTTGACGTGGCCTGCATGTCCTCCGCCTCCCGTCTCTGGTCTTTTCCTCTCCTCTCCTTTTCTTTGTCTCTCTCGTCTCTCTCATCTCTCTCGTCTCTCGCGTCTCTCTCGTCTCCCCCATCTCCTGCCGGGGAGCTGTCACTCAGGCCAGCTGGTGTGGTGGCGCGGAACGCAGGGCAGGCGTGGAGCGCGCCTGGAGGCGCCGGGCGCGGGACGCGTCGGCGACGGTGGCGGGCGGTGCCGCGCAGTAGGCCGGGGTCCCAGTACCGGGCGAACAGGACACAATCAGCGCCGATCAGCAACGGCACGGGCAGGTTGGGCACGACCCCGGCTGGTACCACGGCGTCTCCCCGGGGCGTCTGGACGCGGAGCTGGGTCACCGGATAGTGACGCACATCGCCATGGACACAGGTTACAGGCACGGTGACGGCGCTGAGCTTCCCGGCCAGGTCCGCTCGTACGAGAGTCACCGCGCTGCCGGAATCCAGCAGGGCGTGCGTGTCGGTCCGTCCAATCTTCACGGGCAGGCGTGTCTGGCGGTGCGGGCTGGTGCCGGTGTGCAGGCAGGGCCGCGCGCTGTCGGAGCTGGCTGCGGTCCCCATGGATACGTCGCGCTCTCTCTCGGGGCACGACCAGGAAATATGGTCCGCCTGCCCGCAGACATAACAGCGGCGTTGATGTGGGCCTCGGGTGGGCCCTTCGGCAACGGCGGCCTCAGTCCGGGCGGCGGATGGGTTCGGTGGCGTCGACCTTCGACGATCGCGGCTGGGCTTCTCCTCCCCAGGGCTCTTGGCTGCTTCGGTGCGCGTGGTCCTCATAATGTCCACGCTGACTTGGTGGTTTTCTAAGAGGGCCACGAGTGCCTCCAGTGAGCTTGGACTCACTTGTGAGGCGTATCTCCGGGCGTCAGGCGGCAACGAACGTATACATCTGTCGATCACTAAGCGGTCGATGATAGGTGGATCTCCCCCGGTGGTAAGCCAGCTATGAGCGCTGCGCAGAAGAGCCGCTACCTGCGGGCGAGGTGGAAAGGCCGAGTTGTAGGCCCAGCTGTGGTAGCGCTGCGCTCGAGCTGGGAGGCTGTATCCCTGGGTGGCGAGGATGGCGTCCTTCAACTTCCTGTAATCTCTGGCGTCGGCGAGGGTTAAATCCCGGCACACCCGCTGGGCCTCGCCGGTGAGGAACGGGGCCAAGAGCGAGGCCCAGTCTCCGACTGGCCACCTCTCTCTGGCTGCGGTGCGCTCAAACACTTCCAGGTACGCTTCAATATCATCTTCTGGTGTCAATTTGGTGAGTACTTCTCTAGGTGCGCGTGTGCTAGCCACATCACGGCTAATCCTATCAATTAACTTTTGTACCGCTGTCTGCAAATCGGTTTGGCTCCTCAACAGGGCCGTCAGGGCGTTGGCATGCTCCATGGTTTTTTGGGTTTGGCGTGGATCAGTGTGCCCGCATTCTCCACCATATGTGGGGAACTGATCAAAGCCAAACACAAAATGCAGGGTACAAGCCCAATTAAGGGTATTTATTCAACACCTTTCGTATATGGGACCCGCAGGTCCTTGGTAATACTTTTCAAATAACTTCAAATAATAAAGATCAAACTCAAAGTTCGCCCCGCGTCGGGGTATTTTCATGCATCACAATGTCTCTGTTTGGAATCCATGCGCCTCAGCGTCATCGTCATTTATCCATGCATTGTGTCGGGTAATGTGATCAACTCCCACAGGTTGCCTAGGAGTAAACAAAGAGTATCCTTTTAATACTACGATTCACAAGCATTCATCAATGTGCGGGAATAGTGGAGAATATTGCCTTACCGCCTGTAGCACCCGTCCAGTCACCAGGAGAGCCAATGCCAGACTGAGACAGAGTAGCCATACTTGTAGCCAGGTGCCACACCTAACCTGTCGCCGCAGCTGCGCTGAGTTGGGGCTGATTCATGATGGTGAGTGGCAGGTAACGCCCTTCTATGACGCTGCCCAGGCTGGTGCGCTGCCTGCGCGGTCTCACTCTGTCTCTGTCCCATGGCCTCTCCCTGGTGTGGTGCTTACCTGACAGGCGGTATTGTGGCGATACTCCACAATATGTACATGAACTTAAATAGACTTTAACAGGGTGTGCGGGCGATGGCCTCCATAAGATGAAACTGAGGACGGAAGACACACGCGTTGCATGATGAACTAGATTTAAAAACGTCAGAGGCTTGATATGTTTGACATTTCAAATCTGTTTCAATATGCAAATAACTCAACCTGTATTGTTAGAAGGATGCATTCCAGAGAATTTAAGGAGTGCAGAATTCATCCCTAGGTATGTGCAGAAACAGGTAAAATCCATAGGGCACAAGATTCCTCAGGGCCAGCACTGTCCGTGCTTAGCAAAAATGACCTATTAAATCTCTAATTCGGCCACGGTTGGTGCTAAGAAGCGCTCGCTCCTGCAGGATAAAATGAATGATTCTATTCTATAAGGTAATTAAATAAGCCTGTAATGGTTATGCCCAGACTTGTCCAGGAGAACGGACGCTCCGAGGATCTGAGTCTGTGAAGGAGGAACAATCTTTACCTGTCCTTGACATGAAACGGAACACATAATCAAAAGAATCTATTCAGTCAGATGAAACGTTTTTTGTTTAAATAAAATTAAGGTAGCCTACATGAGAAATGTGACAAGTAGTATAGGACAGCCTACGTTTTACTGTGTCTGGTACCAATACAAAAAAGAAACTGGTCTGAACTTGTAGATCTGCTACTTTCGCATTAAAACAGTGATAACAAAGGAACACAGGCTTGCACTGCATACAACGCTGCCTGGCCAGGAGTCGGTGCGTTGCTTCCCGGCCTGCCTACGACCGACAGACCTCCGCCACGGAGGCACAAAGGGGCTATTGCCTCCTCCCATGCCCGCCAGGGGAAGCTCCGCCCCGGGTAGTGGAGCCGGGTGGCCCCTGGTCCATGCCCGGGCGTAGGCAGGAACCACTTTGCGCATGTCAAAAGTTATATTCCGAATGAATGCCTTGGGTCATGTAAACGAGGAATACTTTTATTCAGGTCCCATGTAAACAGGTGAGTGGAACAGATTATGAATCTCTATTCGGAATGAGTTCATTCTGAATGAATACATGATGTCCATGTAACCGCAGCCAATGACACATAATCCGCAAGTAGGTCCATGAGGAAGAGCACAGAAAAAAGTCAAGTCACTTGTCCCTGGTATAATCCACAGGTAGGTCCAAGGAAGAGCAAAGGTCAGAGACCTTAATTTGAATCAATAGAGCTCATCAACACCTTGCCTCACGGAAATGTTTAATGTGAGAAGTGAAACAAGGCACTGTAACGGTACGTTTTAACAGCGGGCGACTCTCGGGCGATGCCGGGCGACATCGTCCAAAATATAAAGAAAGTCTATGAGAGCCGGCAACTACTGGCAATCGGGCGAAGTGGGCGGGGGGGCGATGAAAGATGGATTTTCTTTATCTTTTTGGGCGATGTCGCCCGAGAGTCGCCCGCTGTTAAAACGCACCGTAAGGACTCTCAGTTTATTCAGAATCAACGAGGATCTTTAATGACTAACCTGACATCAGCCCATTCAGACTATAAAGGGCGACTGACGTGCATATAGTCTAGTAATTAATCTCCAATGAGAGGCTAGTGGGCAGGTAGGGTAGGAGGCATGGCCAATCTGACGGACTTTGTGACAAGCGGCCCACGCTCACAAGCCTTTTCTGACACGACGCACAGCACAATGATTTGACACAGCTGAAGCAGGCGTAGATCGACTGGCGTTTATATCTGACATTTTCAGAAAATGTCTGAAAATAAGTCTGAAAATTACATTTTTGGAAACTTTTGGGGTATCTGGTTTTTAGGACATTTGGGGACATGCCATGTCTTTGTCATGCGTGTGTGTGTGCGTCAGTGCGCGTGCACGCATTTTGTCGTGGGTGTCATGTGATGTGTCACTCTGCCTGATTCCACAAAACACTTTTCCGCCCCTGCTGTCTGAGTCTGAGTAACACTTCCTCTAGGACCACAATGCTGTCATTTCCTCTTCTGACACCACATTCATCAAGTGCACAGTGTTGCCAGATCGTGCGAGAGAAATAAGCAACCAGGTTTGTGAAAACAAGCCCAAAAGAAGCGACTATACTGTAGACCGCATGAGCACTTTAAACCTACACACATTGGATATTTGAAAATAGCAGATCTACAAGCTCACAACGTGTCTCATTGCGACGCGTTGGGAGCGTGTCGATATGCTATAAAATAATTGTTTCTACCATTTTTGACAATATAATGGCATGCCCAAAATATTGCTGCCATGCTGAAAGTGGTTTCAAGTTAACCAACTTGTTGAGGCATAGCTGGCAAAGAGACAAATAACTACCAAAGATATTCAAATCACTGGTGGGAAAACGGTAGACGAAAACATCTCGCTTAATTAACTCCATAACTGGTTGAACGTTTTTTTGTTTTGTTTTTGTTTTTGACCTGAGAATCATAAACACCATACCACTGAAGCATGAGTGAACTATTAGTGAAGCCCTTTGTGGCGAATGAATCAGGCGTGTTGGGAAAATATACTTATCTGTACAAATTTGGAATTCTTGTGGCTCGCCATGTCGCCACACTAGCCCCATGTATGCAATATGGGTTTGGGGGGGGGGGGGGGGGGGGGGGGACGCGCCGAAAAAAGGAAGGAGTTAAGGGGAGAGTGGTGGAGGAAGTTTTTTTCTTTTATTTTATGAAGAGAAAGTAGCAATGCCACCGTGTAAAAATACTATGCCAAGTAAAAGTCCTCTATTGAACATTTTACTTGTACTTTTAAGTATTTGGCATCAAAATGTAACTAAAAAGTACACATTATGCAGAATGTCCCATTTAAAAAAAAAAGAGTATATATTCATTACCCCCCCGCCCCCAATATCGATACCGATTTCAAACGTTTCGATACCAGTTCTTGAACGATACTTTTTCTGATGGCTTCGATGCAGCGTGTCGCATCCCCGTGCGACGTGAGGGGTGCGGCAGTGGCTCAGGAGGTAGAGCTTGGTATCCGAAGGTTCCAGGTTCGATCCCCTGCTCCTCGGTTCTATGTGTCGAAGTGTCCTTGAGCAAGACACTGAACCCCAAATTGCTCCTGATAAGGTTGGTACCTTGCATGGTTTCCTCTGCCGTTGGTGTGTGAATGTGTGTGTGTGTGTGTGTGTGTGTGTGTGTGTGTGTGTGTGAATGGGTGAATTTAAAATGCATTGTAAAGCGCTATGGAGAAAAGCGCTATATAAATGCACCATTTACCATTTACCATTTATGTGTCGAAGTGTCCTTGAGCAAGACACTGACCCCTAACTGTCCCCAATGAGCAGGTTGGTGCCTGGCATGGTTTCCTCCGCCGTCGGTGTGTGTGTATGTGTGTATGTACCTACTGTATGTGTGTGAATGGGTGAATGCGATATACATTCCATTATGCAGTCCATCCATTGTAAATCTGCATTTTTTGAACAGGGATTAAAGTGGTCGATGATGAATAACTACAGTCCAATAACATGATATAATGACATGATTCTAAAATGGGGGGCATATTCTGCATCATTTGATGCTAATGCCTTTATACTTTGACTAAGTAAGATGTTTTAATGCAAGACGTTTTTTGCTTGTAACAAAGTACTTTTGCACTGCGGTTTTGCTACTTTTTTTACTTGAAGGTAGAGGGCAAGTGCACACACCCAGCTCATAGCTCTGGCTGAACATTATTGTTTTGACTGAGGTAAGGAACCTCAGTCAAAACATGTGACCTGACTGTGTGCCGTGTGTTATTGTCTGAGTGCCTCCTCCGCTACAAACTAGGTCACACACACACACACACACACACACACACACACACACTACTACAACCCCCACCTCCCCCACCCCGCCCCGCTCCCTCTCAGATCCTTCCTCCTTCCAGTGACCACGTCATGTGTGCAGTAAAATCCCCCCTCCCCCCTCCCAGTGACATCTTGTGGCGTTGCCTTAACTGCTCCCAGTTATGACGGCTGGATTAGTTGGGCTTGGCTCTGACACGCCACAGGATGAGAATGAAATACAAAACAAAACAACCTTTCCAGGGTGAGCAATGGATGGATGGATAAATAGATAGATAGATGAATAGAAATTTAATTAGAACTGAAAATGCCTTTTCTGTTTAATAAAGAGCTGGTGATACTACTGTACACGGAGACTCCTGTTATTGAACAAACACTCTATAGCAGGGGTCTTCAACGTTTTCAGGCCAAGGACCCCCTAGCTCAGAGAAAGATGAAGCAGGGACCCCCTCTATATTATATAAAATTGTGTTTCAGATTAAACGTTTTTTGTTTACGTGGTCTGCTCTTTTTCCCCTCTACACATATACCTCTTTGCCAAAAAACCCCCCTGTAGTAACTCTGAGGACCCCCTGTTGAAGACCCCTGCTCTATAGCAATGATTACTATCAGAATATAGTCATTTAAGTGATTTAACACTCATTTTAATCAAACAAAATCACTAACCCTACCTTTAACTTGCTTAATGTCAGGTCAAAAATCGAACTCAACTTTTTTGACAAATCACAACTTTATACCAACTATGAAGGAGTGGGTATACACGCTTACTGTGATTGCTGTTGCATTGTCAAATAAAGAGTTGAGAAAATGCACACAGAATGTGTTAAAGGTTCAAGGTTCACTTTTAGTGTCTTGGAGTCGAGGACTTAACAAGCTACAGTACAAAAACACAGATAACGCAACAAAACAACATACCAGTGCATAGTGACACATGTGCAAAGACTATAGGCTAGTGTCTGAACTCAGGAGACTCAGAGAGCATATGAATCAGTCAATGAACAAAATAAAGGTGTGTGTGTGTGTGTCACGCACGCATGCAGTCTCGCACATGCGCTCGCACACACACACACACACACACACACACACACACACACACACACACACACACACACACACACACACACACACACACACACACACACACACACACACACACACACACACACACACACACACACACACACACACACACACACACACACACACACACACACACACACACACACACCAGCCCCAACGATGCGGGGGCCTCATGCTGAATTCCTTGAACTGCCTGAGGCTGTGCAGACGTGGTTGGGCACCTTTTATCACCACGTGCGTGAAGTGTGTGGCCCCCTGTGAGGTCGCTCCACTGCAACTGTCACTAATAGCCAAAGTTTTGGTAGAAGGACCCAAATGCAGGATCAAAGAGGCAGTGTGCTGACATTCAACACAGTTTATTAACAAACCCAGGGAAACACACAGGGAAATGACCACAGATATGCTCTAAAATTGCCATTTCAATAGGCCTTAAAGTAAAACAATTCAGTACTTCTTCCACCACTGCAAACACCTAACATGAAGGTTACAAACTGGCAAAGACGAACAGAACACAAGAGGGTAAAATCACACAGGGACCAACTCAACACAGGTGAACTGAAACACAATCAACCCACGACAGGGTAGAACACCAACAGGGATAACTAGACAGGTGAACCAGTCAATAATCACAGGGTTGGGTGAGACCCAAGCGTGATCTAATATGAGAGTGAAGACACTAGCGTTGACTCCTATTGTAAGAATGGAATGCGGAAATGCTCGATCTATCTCAATGAGATAGTTCCAATGTTTGGAACTATAGCCCACAGCGGCCCGCTTTGCGGAGAGATCAAAAGCGTGTCATAACTCTCTCTCTCTGTGGGTCTGGTTGTGAGACATCACAGGTAATAACAGCTACAAAAGACAACAGGAACCACTGGAACATACTTCAAAATAAAGGTACACTGGAAGAATAGAACACAACAGTTCATGACAGCAACGGCTTCAATGGAGATGGGAGCCGTGCTCTTTCCTCTACTTCCATGTAGTTGACGATCAGTTACATGGTCTTTCTGACACTGAAGGGCGAGGTTGTTCTCATGATGATACCGCTAATTCTTTGAGACACGCGTATTTCGGGGCTTAGCCGAAACCGCCATCCCTCCGTCGGGTCAAACAACACAGCTTTCGCCATTGGAAATGCATTACGGAACGCACACGTTCAAATGTGTACGTTCCTGAAAAGTAACAGTTTTATGGACATATGAGGTTTCCACCGGACAAGAGACGAGTTCTAGCTCACTGCTCTATCTGCCTCCAGATGACCAACTGACAGCTAGCTGTCTCCCCCCCTTGTCAAGCGGGTTCTTCCCTCCCTCTGCTACATGCATGTGTTGGGAATAGACCCATGAGCAAGAATAGTTTGGTCTCTTCTCTGACATAGATGGACATTTTAGGAACACCGTACCGTGTGCAATGCCAGTGGTGTGAAGAAGTACTGAATAATAATACCACAATGCAGAAATACTCAATTACAATTTAGGCATTCTTCAGATGGTCTTAATCCAAAGCGATATACAGATATATAAGCAAGGTAAACACAAGGTAATACATCAAATACATATGAGATAGTAATCTAGGATCATATAGGTAAACCAAGAACCTATCATCAGTCTAAACGGTATAATATCAAAAGTATTCAGATTACGGCTGAAAATTGGGAGTGAGTCTGCAATTCTCTGGTTAAAAAAGTAAAAAGTTACGTAGTGCAGCTTCAATTAGGCTTAAATTCTTCTTTCCTGTCCTTTACAATCTTTTCTCCAAGTTGACCTGATGTGTGAGAAACAGAATGTTGCTTGTAGTTAATCATCAGCAGACAGGTGTTACCAATTAGCAAGCAGATCTTCTCTAAAAAAACTATGAACCAAAATCACAGGGTACAATTAACAGACATTCAACACAAAGAGTTGTTAACAATGGATGTGGGAACTCTCATTCAAAGCTGAGGAAAGCATCTCCTCCTTCCAAAGATACATAAATAAAATAGAATAAATGTTAACAAGAATGGATAATTGTTTAGTTCTTAATTATAATCTAGTCATGTGCAACGGACCGTATTATGCAACGAGCAATAAATCAAATGAAAGAACATTTTCCCGTTGGGAGATACCAAGACTAATTATTCAATTGTTGCGACTCATCGTCACCGTCAGGCTCAAAACCTTGTATCTCCATATTTAAACTTTGAATGTAGTTTTTTTTGTAAATTAGCGTCATACTACAGTGTCACACAAAAGTATCAAAAATAGCAGATCTACAAGCTCTCACACTCTCGTATCATAGTAGAGCATTGATTTACGAAAATACATAAAATTGAATTATGGAGATACAAGGTTTCTGCCCGACAAAAAACATATCACAAATGAATACATGTGTCTTGTCTTGTCTTCAAAACAGAGCTGTCAGCAAAGAGGGGACAATAGTCAGTCCTTTTGTATTGTGTGGAAGAGAACGCAGCACAATAGCCTATTAATTCCTACACAGCTTATAGGCCTTGGAATATATATATATATATATATATATATATATATATATATATATATACATACATATACATAATAGGAGTAGAGAACCATATTGTTGCTGTCGTGCAGAAACCTCATTATCTCCAATATTTAAACTTTTTATGTTTCTTTCATCAATTAATGCCCTACTTTGTCGTATACACAATGAGCAAAAAAAGCAGATCTACAAGCTCACAACGCACCACAAAGTGAGCACGTTGTGAGCTTGTAGATCCGCTATTTTGAATCAAGGAAAACTATTAAGCTTGGGACTAAATAATAAAACGCATCGATTTTTTTCTTTCTTCATTTCATTTCCTGAACAGTAATGTTCAAGTTCACTTTTGGCACATACAAGGTTTCCACCTCAAGAAAGCGACAATTTTCTATACAAGCTTGTAGCCTTGGTTGATAACTCCACACACACACACACACACACACACACACACACACACACACACACACACACACACACACACACACACACACACACACACACACACACACACACACACACACACACACACACACACACACACACACACACACACACACACACACACAGATAATGAGGGCCCTATGGAGCACACTGTCATTCTTACAGCTCTGATAATATGACTGAGGAATGTCATTCTATTCTTTTTCTCTTTTTAATTAGCTGTTTGCCTATAATAACACGCCAACGGTAACACAGTTTAATCTAATTGCCTTGACTTCTCATTCGGGTTTCATTTCCCTTTTCGCGGCTTCCTAATCACAAAAGAGCCTTTAACTTTAATTAAACAAGTAGAATATTTAAAAGGGAGGATATATTATCCGTCGCACTCGGGTGGAAACCTTGTCCAAAACCGTGCCTTTTATTATTCTATTTTGTTTTATTAAACCGCCACTATTTCACTTTTCTTCATGAATAAAATATAATTTTGTCAAATCTGTATGGTAGAGTATGTTAATAATAACACATACAATTGGGATGGTTGTATGTTGTCTCCCTGCTCTTCTATTGAGACATTAGATTGTGTCAAAGGTCACGTCTCACCTAGACACAGGATCTGACATGAATTTTGACCTGATGGTCCAGATTCAATTTATCCCCTGAGCAAGCAGGCAAGGCTCTATTAACTCAACTAGACCATACCCGTAGGGGGATATGAGCACCCAAAGTGTGCAGTTTGGCTTATGCGCTGTGAACAGTCTATCAGGGATGGAAAGTGAGTTTGTACTCTGTAGTGTGTACACACACGCACATCCCGTCGGCGCGTCGTGGAGGCACAGAACACACGCAAACACCCGCGCATATACACATCTAACAGCCGGAGCCGCCCCCGTCGCCAACACACACACGCGCGAGCCGTCGCGAGCGTGCACGCACACGCACACACACACACACACACACACACACACCCCATGGTACATCCTCATGAGGCCAGAGCCGTCCCCCGTCGCGAACACACACACACACACACACGGACACACACGGACACACACACACAGACACGTGTGTGTCGCGAGAACACAAACAATGTACAGCCTATATTACAACTGCCTGGACGGTGGACGGCGGGTCGAGGGTGGACGGTGGACGTCACAAACGTAACATGCGAGACTTGCGAGGTGCACCGTTGCTCCGATCCGAACCAAACTATCAGGGCCACGTCAGGGACCCTCGGGGGCCCCAGGCACACCGTTGCTCCAAACCGCACCAAAAACCTCTGTGAAATCACACCAAAAATTTTCCATAGCCCTATGTTGCGCTATGATCAGCGCAACATAGGGCTAGTTTTTAAAACCCACTGACACACCATCACTTTCGCTTTCACTTAATCAAATGCAAAAGTAGCAAAACAGACGATCAAGAGATTAACTGTGAGCTCCTAGATCGAGCTTTTTCTGCGACGAAGTAGGGTATATAATTTATGAAAAACGTGATATTTTTTAAATGTGCAGCAAGTGTACAGTACAGGTCATTGGTTCTCAAAGTGGTGTCCGGAGAAACCCAGGGGTCCTTGTACGGGGTTCCAGGGGGCCCCCAGCAAAATGTGTTAATATAGCATCAAAATCATTTTAACCCCTTTAACCTTTTATACTTTGGCTATTAAAAAAATAACAGATATACAAGCTCAAAGCGCACAAGTGCCACGCTATGAGCTTGTAGATCTGCTATTTTTGAAAAATAGCAGATATACAAGCTCATAGAGCTGCACCGAGTGCAATCATAGGGGTCCATGGCGGCCAAATACATATAATTTTTGGGGGTCCTTGACGTGAAAAAGTTTGAGCACCACTGCAGTAGGTGGCGTTGCCACGGAGAGAAGCTGTCATACCTTCAGGCTGAGCTGTCAGCGGTATGAATAAACATGACAGACCCTTCAAACTGCAGACAACCCATCAAGCGAGAAATGGCTCCAACTCGACTGGCAAATCTCCTGTCGGGTGGAAAACCTTGTAAGAGCCCCATGGTGGAAGAAGTACTCAGATATTTTACTTAAAGAGGTGGTGCCATGGTTTTGCACTTTTTTCTGTTTTTCATGTGTCTATGAGGTTGATAGAACTTCATTAAGCCCCCCTGGTGGTGTTTTTATGGTGTTTTATGTATTCTCTCGCGCGTGCACACGCACGTGCACACGCACACGCACGTGCACGTGCACATACACAGTGTAGTAGAAGTAGAGTAGAAGAAGGATATAGGATTTTTGATTGATTGAATACTGTATTAACAGTTTGCAAAAAGTACAGAGGTACACTCACACAATGATGCTAAAAGGATAACACAATTGTGGTCCATTATGGTCCTGTGTATTCAATTCATCAATTACATTACAGAACTGTCATGAGAATGGACAGGGTCATGAGAAGGGGACAGGGTGTTAGGTGCTAATAAAGCCTAATCCTGACCTTAACCCTGACCCTAACCTCACATAAACTAAGCCTATATAAACCTGACCTTAACCTCACAGAAACTATGCCTAATCCTAACCTTAGCCCTAGCCTTTAACCTCACAGCTAAACCTAACCTCATGTATAACAACCTGCTGATACTCTTCTTGAACGTCTATATCATACATGGGCAACTGGCGGCCACATGCGGCCCCCACCTTCACTTAATGCGGCCCGCGGGTTAATATCGGATTACTGATATATTATTGATTTCAGCTGTTACAATTCCAAACATGCAAACATGACCCGCTTTAATTACTTCCGTCTATATTAGTAGCTTAATGACTAGTATTAAAATGCTATTGTCTTTTTTATGTCCAATGCATTTGTATTTAAGTTCATAAAGTTAACATAAGTATAACTAAATGCATTTGAAATAAAATAAAAATGTTATTTTTCAGGATTCCAATTCGAAAATAGCAAAAGATAATTCTGGATTCCAATTCAAAAATAGCAAAAATAGCAGATCTACAATCTCAAAACGCGTCGCAGCGTTTTGAGCTTGTAGATCGGCTATTTTTGCTACTTTTGTGTGACATAGAATGGCAATATGCAATGTGGCCCTCTGGAGTGTGTGTGGAAATATAGTGGCCCTCCCCATTCTCAAAGTTGCCCAAACCTGGTCTATATCATGAACAGTATAATATACCAGCTGCTGTGCTTATACATCTTATGTCTAAACCTCATGTTCATACACTGCTCATACCTTTTCATGTCAAGGACCCCCAAAATTATAGGTATTTGGCCGCGGACCCCCAACACAGAAGTATTGTTCCAGGGACCCCCCCAGAAGCAAAGATTTGAGTAAAAAATGTTCGCTTTAAAAAAATCAAAGATTTGCACACATTTTCAAGAATTTAAAAAAATAACAGATCCACAAGCTTATAGCCACGCTATGAGCTTGTATATATTTTTTTTGAATAGCTAAAGTATAAAATAATAGTGGTTAAAATGGCACTATATTAACTACTCTTGCTGGGGACCCCCCCAATGACCCCTGGGGGTCATTGGGGGGGTACCAGTGCACTACTGTATGGATGGAGATGCTACGTCTAAATATGCAGATACCTTTGATCATGGGCGGCGGGTGAGCTTGACAATTGGGAAGGCTGGGGTTTGGAAATCCGTGCACGCGCGCAAAAAAATGCGGTTTCTGGCCGGATTTTGTTTCTTTTTGGTTACTTTATTTCGGTTATGGGGTTAGGTTAGGGTTAGGTTATTTAATTCTTATTTTTGCTTGATTTTACTGATTTATTATCAAAAAAATAACTAAATAATGCTGCGCACATGTTATATATCATTTGCACAATTCCAGCATAACATTTGGGAAGGCTTAGCCTACCCTAGCCTTCATTACCCGCCGCCTATGCCTTTGATTATTTATTTTCCCCCTTGCTTCCCCTGCCCCCCTTCTTTTTTGTTCATTCATTTTCTGGAAACAACATATAACGATGGCTTGCACAAAAAAAAAACAAAGGAAACAAATGTCATCCACTGTCTTACCCCTGTAAACCTGTGATGTGACAAAAAAACACACACACACACACACACACACACACACACACACACACACACACACACACACACACACACACACACACACACACACACACACACACACACACACACACACACACACACACCCATATGAGGCCAAGCACCCTGCAAGACGGGCTCTCATAGGGGGACATACAGTCACCTCCGAGGTGTCCTGGGTCAGAATACTTTGTTACTATAGGATTACATAACCGTCTCTTTTGTGTAGGTCAAGTGCACCGTAACCCACCCAACCGCCCACCTTGGAGGAGCTGCCGACATGACACCTCCAGATTGAATGACACCAACCTTTTGAAGACTCTGTTTGAGCAGCGGTTCAGAGGCAGTCATGTACCCCCCCCCCCCAGCAAGTACAACCCTGCTGTCAATCATAATTGACTGGGGAACATGTATTGGGTGTCACTCACATGACATAGTAGACATGTGTGAGGTCCTCTTGTCCATTTATGTCATTTGTCTATATATACTGTAAGTGTGTATATGTTCTTTCATAAAATTATGAAAATTTGTGCACTTTGAATATATATTGTTTTAAAGCGAACGTTTGTAACTAAAATCTTTGCTTCTGGCTGTCCCCGGAACAAAACATTTTGAGATGGGGTTCGGCGGCCAAATAAATATAATTTTGGGGGTCCTTGACATGAAAACGTTTGAGCACCACTGATATAGAAACATACGTTTTTTCAGAATACTGTTGGGATTTAGAAGACAATTGTAGAATCGGCCTCAGGTCTTAATGGGTTAATAAGGTTAAAATATGTGGCCGGATCCTGTCAATCCTTTTCAATGGGAACGGAGTGGTTTGCTGCCATTCGAGGATTTCCGGAAAAAAAACGCTCCGTTCCCATTGAAAAGCATTGGTAGAACCCGCCCGCATAGGCAGAATTAAAGTTTGGTGGGGCCGCACCCTATAACTGCACATTGTGTTCAACGTGATCAGCTCAGAAAAGGTTCAGATCATCCTGCAAATCACTCCAAGAAGAAAGGGCAGCATAATGATTTAAAAGCGTGTTCCGAATTCCGTTCTTACTTTCGGCATCACCATCTGAACGGTAGGACTTGTGTGACTCAAGTCATGAGAGTATAGCCTTTCCCGGATAATTTATGACGTGAGGTAAAACTGGGTAAATGCAGACTGTGAATGGAGCTTTCCATATGGCTACAGGCCAAATGGGGGGGCAAGCATGACACTTAAGACAGTAAGATATCATCCCCCAACCCTGGACCCCTAACCTACATCATAGGTTAGGGGTCCAAGGTTAACATGTACTCATGCACGCACGCAATTATTTTTAATACAGCATCACAGTCTTTTTAACCACTTTATCCATTTATATTGGCTATTCAAAAATAGCAGATATACAAGTACGAGATTCAACATCTGCAATATTTTTATAATTTTTTTTAATGTTTTAATGCAAAAAATCTCTCTCTCTCTCTCTCTCTCTCTCTCTCTCTCTCTCTCTCTCTCTCTCTCTCTCTCTCTCTCTCTCTCTCTCTCTCTCTCTCTCTCTCTCTCTCTCTCTCTCTCTCTCTCTCTCTCTCTCTCTCTCTCTCTCTCTCTCTCTCTCTCTCTCTCTCTCTCTCTCTCTCTCTCTCTCTCTCTCTCTCCAGCTGACCTCTCTGTGCGTCACACACTTGTGACCGGCGGACTGTCCACTCCCCTCACCACCACCCCACCCCCCAATACTGTCCACCAATGGTTGTGGGTCCCCTGCCCCAGTTACCCACAGCAATTGGTGGATAGCATAGCTAAGTACATTTATTTGAGTAATGTACTTTTTTAAAAAAAAGTATCTGCACTTCAGTATTTTAGTTTTTTGTATTTCTTTTTTATGTATATGACTTTTCACTCCACTATTTCAAAAACAAAAACATATACCTGTTTGACTCTGAGGAAGACGCAAGTCAAAACCTCAGTCACCCCTGCAAAATAATAAATACGTGCAGACCCAGTGGAGTGCTCCAGTATTTTATTTGGGTATAGTCTCTCACTGAAGTGCCCAGGTATTATTCTCTCTGATTCAAGTTGTCCCTGTTGAGCACCCTCCTACCTTTAACTGGCTGAAGCACGTTGGACTTCTCTTTGTACAAAAAAAGTCTACTTTTGACTCCAATACATTCCTAGGAAGGGACCCACAAGACCCAAACTAAATTACGTTATGAAATAACAACTAAAGCCAAAATTCACATTATTATTATTTTTTTAAAATGCATTGGTGTTAAAGAAATTAAGATATGAATCTTTTTAAAGCACATACTTTTGAATACTTTTTAAAAGTAAGTATACTCCAGTCAGTGCAAAGTACAACTTTGACTGAGCAATTTTCACGTGAGTAATACTTGAACCAGTAAGTACCTATACTTTGACTCAAGTACTGGGGAGTTGAATACCTCACAACTCTCCTCAGCAACCACCCCCATCCCCACCCCATCCTCTGGGTTAGTGCCCACCCTCATGCCTGCCCATGGAGGCCCATGGGGGGAGGGGAGGCTCCGTTACCAGACCACCACACCCCCCCCCCCCCCCAAACATGGAGGGAGGGGAGGCTCCGTTACCAGACCACCTCACCCCCCCAAACATGGCCCGACGGGTAAACGAAGCACAAATAGAAAAGTTTATGTCGACACATACCAATGACTACACGTATGCACCCACTTTTACACTGCAACACATGCTGGCTGTACACACACACACACACACACACACACACACAGATCTCTGTCAAAGTTGCACCCATGCTCAGGTGCCAGTCGCACACCTAAGACTGGCCCACATCTGACAGCAGGTGTGTCGCTCAACTGGGTAGCGCTAACTTGCGTGTAGCGCTACACAGCGCTACACACATATTTAGCGAAGTTGCTCATTCCACGATTGCACGATTCTTACAAGCTATACCTTGTTGTAAAGGTGACTAATCAATGATATCTGCAAGTCAACAGTTGGACATTTTCATGCATTGCAAATTCCCTAGGAATCCCAGTGGGTTTAGTTGCAATTCATTAGACAAACACGTTATCATTCAGTGTGAAAAGAATGATCTGACAACATTCTGCACGAAATCAAGCTGTTAGTCCCAGTGCCTTGTCACTGCCAACAGCCTTGCACCTGTTGTCAGGGTGTCACAACGCTGAGATAAGCCGTAACGATGCTACCTGATACTTGCACTCTCACCACTTGGGCTCTCCCTCTCAAAACAGAGTTGCGATGTGAGCATCACTTCACAGAGTTTCACTTTTACTTTGTCAGAGGTGACATCATTCACAACATGTATTCTGCCATCTTGCATATGATGCAGAAAAGTGTATTTATTATTATATTCTTATTATTTTCTTAATTTTTCTGCAAGCGGTTAATAGTGGCTTGCATTTGAATTCGCTTTTGCTGTCAGTCCCGTTTGGCAGTTACGTATATATAATGCAACCGATTGTGTTCAACCACTTAAATCCTATGTATTTTGTTTACCGGGGTCCCTCAGGGGTCTGCACTTAACCCCCGACTACTCCCTCCTGAGCGCTCATCATAACCATCTAAGCAGCCATCAGCTGGGTTTAGATAAAAACAAGACAACATGTTATGCAACACAGTCTCAGACACACATACAGTGGCGTCAGTTCAGCCAAAGCTAAGGTATGGCAAGGTTAGGGCTGCCAACTCCCAGAGATTAAAATAAGGGACACCTATCCTGGGCGCGTGGCAAAGCCGCAAGGAGGAACCCCCGAAATGCATAAACAACTATGCATTATACCTGTAACACAATACAAACACAATGGTCTTACTTGAAGACCGATAATTCGTAGGTTAACCACTGAACCCTACATTACACTTCATTGACCATGGGGTTCCTCAGGGGTCTATACTTGGCCAACTCCTTCCCCCCCCCCCCTCTACACCAAATCTCTTTGTCGAAAATAGTCGATCTACAAGCTCACAACACGTCTCAAAAATTCTAAATATTACTAACAAGTACAGTATTGAGTAGGCCTATCTGCACTAATAGTTACTTTTTTTTTTACCACTGCCAAATACACTAGGGAGGAAAGGATAATGAGTGACAGGTGAAAGTAATAAGGGGGCGGGATAAACAACCACACAAAGGCAGGAAGTGTAACACACAAGGGCAGGAAGTGAAGTATTTGACACGAGATGAGGGGTGAGCGTTTCAACACTAACACAGGAAACTACGAAATAATGACATCATGAAACAATGATAAACATAACCTATAGGGCACTGGTTTCCAAACGATGTGAGCCTCGGGCACAAGTCCAGGTGTGCCTTGATTTTTTCTTTGTGACAACCGCACACTATTATTGCAACAGACCAAAATCATGACATCACCACAACCAAATATGCATTTTCCGGGTAGATACCGCCGACAGTGTGGCATTGGAGCAGTATTGTACTATATTAACCTTTGTGGCAGGGGGGCCGGGATCTAGGTGCCTTCTGTGGGTGGGGTGACAGGCAGTGTTGCCAGATTATGTGAGAGAAACAAGCAACCAGGACTAGGAAAACCAGCCCGAAAGAAGCTACTATGGGCCACATGAGCAATTTAACATAATACATCAGCTATTTGAAAATAGCCAATCTACAAGCTCACAACGTGTCGCGATGCGACGCGTTGTGAGCTTGTAGATCGGCTATTTTCAAATAAAATATTGCGGGGAAATTATAATAAGCAGATCTGGCAACCCTGGTGACAGGTCTAGCTCTGCCAGCTCATTGTGTAAGTTAAAGGGCAAGAACATGTTGCTAGAGGTTTGGGTTACCTTGCTATGATGTAACTCTAAAGGTGGACAAGAAATCTAAAGTAGTTGCCCCGTTGATTGGAATCATTGATCATTCAAAACATGCTCCTTGCACGGTGAAACAAAGTCACTCATTTAGCACATAAACAAACACAAACAAAGCTCATAATCAGTTCAATTATTTAGTTTGATTAACTGCCCCAGGCTTTCATTTGTCACTCATACTGTAGGTGACAAATGAAAGAGCTGACCCTCCAGTCTCCAGTTCAGGGAGGAACATGTCACACTATTATAAACTGAAAGTATTAACGTTCATAGTTTAATTAGGTCTGTAGGCTATTTGGTGTGGCCTGGGAGTGGGACTGCACTCTTTGCAAAAAGGTCAGAGAAACCCAAGACCACCCGAATGGGTTAGGGGGCTTATTTATGACGTATCGCGTAGCCGGTCGGATGTCAAGACACGATAGGCACGCATTTAGGCCCTGTGAGTTACGTCTTTGGGAGGTGAGGGGATATCTTTGGAATCTGGATGACGGAATCTGAGCCCTCGGCCCCACACACCGCTATGTGTTTCTGTTTAATGTCACTAACAGACACTGTCCCCTAGCTGTCCCCCCTCTTTCCCTGCTGACTTGGGTCAAGTTCACACTTAAACAGCAATGCTTTTATGTCACCGTGAAGCATGTGCACGCTGCACACGGCGTGACTGATGTGATCATGTAAGTATTACAGCACAGCTTTTTCATTGCAGCTTTGATTCACTCATGAAATGATGTAATCTCAAAGGCTTCACAGAGAGATAACCACAAAACGAGGGTAAACATTATTGAGTGATTTGGTTGATTTAATTAGCAGCTGTCAAAGCATGCAGCACTAATGTAACTTTCCTGTTCTTACGCCGGATTTGAACCCATGGTCTCCTGCTGAAATCTTTACAACTTGGTGCTAATAGGATTCATGTCAATTGTCAAACTAGATAAAGTGCTCCTCGGAGCACAGGTCTCCGCCAGGTCAGATACGTTATTGTGGCCTCCTGGTGGCGCTATAATAGGCCAATGTGAAAAGGGTGCCATTTATTCTTAGGTCGTTCACGGCAATCGGACACTGCATTCATGATTTGAAGCATTTTGTTCCAAAAATGTGTTTTGCTAAATTAGACCTGCTGGTGGCGCTATAACAGGCCAATGTGAAAAGGGTGGCATTTCTTCCTCGGCCTAGTGGGAATGTGCGTGTGAAATTTCACGGAAATCGCACGCTGCGTTCATGGTTTGAGGCAGTTTGTTCAAAACGGACCAATCCTGCAAACTTTGGATGGCAACCTTAACCAATAAGGATGGAATATGGGAAATCGGACAGATCAGGGTTGATCACATGACTATAGAGATACTGTGTACAGATTTGCATGACGTTTGGTTAAAAACTGTAGGAATAATGTGAAAAAATGGGTTTTGCACAAATCGGCCTCCTGGTGGCGCTATAACAGGCCCATGTGAAAAATTTGAGGCAGAGGTTCTGAATTGGCATCCAGGGAGTGTGTGTGCACAGTTTTGCAGCGACCGGGCCAACGGTGCCGGAGATTTGGTGGTAACACACGGACACCCGGACACACGGACACACGGACACAGGGTAAAATCTCTTCATGTTGCAGTTTAATGGCTCAAGCTGCTCTCAGACTCAGAGCCCCTTTTATGCCAGGTGAGTACAGGTGATGGCCCAGACCCCCACACCTGGCACTCCTGGCACCCCATGAAGATAAAGGCATACATTTGCATAGGCGATGTCGCTCTGCTGAATGGATACGGTAGTGATTGGCTGCCTGCCCGCGTGAATGGACGAGGAGGTCCGACGGCCACTATTCTCTTTGGATTTTTTTCACTGCCTGTTTTTCAGTCTTTTACTTTATTTTCTAGGGGAGGCTAGATTTTAGTTGGGCAGGCGGCCGCCTGCCCTGCCTCTATGGTGGGTACGCCACTGCTGTGGATACACAGTAGAAACATTATCAGATCACAGGAGCATCTGTAAACGATGAGATTTGTCACATTAATTGGCATTTAAATGACATGAAACAGACGTCAGATAGAATACCATATAGTACAGAAGAGGTAGTTCTCTTTCATTTTACAGTATGAGTGACAAATGAAAGCCTGGGGCAGTTATTCAAACTAATCAATTTAACTGATTATGAGCTTTGTTTGTGTTTGTTTATGTGCTAAAAGAGTGACTTTGTTTCACCGTGCAAAGTAGGTCAACGAGGAGCATGTTTTGAATGATCAATGAAAAAAAACATATAAATAGGTATTTTTTTTTATAATAAATCGGTAAAATCAGGCAAAAATAAGAATTAAATAACCTAACCATAAAACCGAAATAAAGTAACCAAAACACGAAAACAAAATCCGCCCAAAAAAACGCACATTTTTGAAAATACAGAATTTGTTTACATTTGACAGTTACAAATGTTTTTCACGCTTTTTCAAAATAGCAGATCTACAAGCTCATAGCGAGGCACTCGGTGCCGCGCTATGAGCTTGTATATCTGCTATTTTCGAATAGCCAAAGTGTAAAGTAAGGTGTATAGTCCACCGAAAGTCCATCCCCCCCACCTTCTGAGAGCCCGCGACATCCCTGTGTAGATCTGTAGTAGGTGGGGGCCAAGTATCTCGCTCATGGGACACTTGTTCTACACATAGACCAGGAGGTGAACTGGTGACCTTCGGATTACCAGACAACCTCCTCTCTATAACCCACTGAGCTATATACGTTGTGATCTAGAAGTCTACAAGATATACAAGTTCACAACGCATCGCGATAACACACATTGGGAGCTTGTAGATAAGCTATTTTCACTATAAAACAAACGTATAAAAAGAACAGTTTTGGACATACAAGTTTTCCACCCGACAGCAACAAATTGATTCATTCTCTTCCTGCAGGTTTCTTGTCTCTAGCTATAAAGGTTTGACTAAAATGTTTGAAAATAGCAGATCTACAAGCTCACAACACGTTGCGACGCGTTGTGAGCTTGTAGATCGGCTATTTTATTGCCTAGGTATAATATAGGGCTAAAGTGGTTAATGTATGTTTTATAATGTAATACTTTATATTAGTAGCAAAGTAATTCGTAACTATAAAGTTTTCAAATAATTATAGTGGAGTAAAAGTACAATATTTGCCTCTGAGATGTAGTGGAGAAGTAAAAGTATTGAACATTGGAAATACTCCAGTAAAGTAAAAGTGCCTCAAGTTTGTACTTAAGTACAGTACTTGAGTAAACGTACTTAGTTTCTTTACACCACTGGCTGTCACGATTACAAATTTAAGCAGCTGATCTACAAAGTGACTTATAGGAGCACACAGTGTACAGGAAGGGATTACACATTACACTGCTTCTGTTCCACTGTTGTCAACATCCATCATCCATTACTTTCCATGCTTGAGTTTCCAGCCACGTGCATGTATGTTGGGGTATGCAGGGTCATGAGACCAGCGGTGGAAAAAAGTACTCAAAGGTTTTACGTAAGTATAAGTATCAACACTGCAATGTAGAAGTATATACCCGGTTACAAGAAAAAGTCCGGAATTCCAAATTTACATGAGTAAAAGTACAAAAGTATTGGTATCAAAATGTACTTAAAGTACCAAAAGTAGAAAGTACTCATTATGCAGAATGTCCCATTTCACAACTTTTCAAAATGTATACACATCCTTTGAAAATAGCAGATCTACAAGCTTTGCGAAGAATTGCTGATCTATAAGCAATTCTTTGGTGCATGACACTGGCACAAGACTAAGTATAAAGCCCCCCCCCCCCAACGGAAGCATTTGGCCCGTGGACTTCAATGAACTTAACATGACAAACACTAACCACAGACATTAAGTTATGAACACTATAGTGATTCTTCCCAGCTGACAGCTGTGTGAATGGATCTGAGGTCCTGATTGCAAATCCCTCGTTGCACAAGACCCCCTCGCGTGAGGACTCTGGTTTCAGATTAGCAAGAGATGACCAGGACCTCCTTGTGGTCACAGCTATGAGACAGAGCAGTGGTTCTCAAACTCTTTTCATGGCAAGGACCCCCAAATTATTATGTATTTGGCCACGGACTACACCAGCGATTTTCAAATAGGGCGATAGGGTTAAAACGAACCCTGTAAAGCCTTAACTATGAAGGAAAGGTCAGAAAATTCGATTTTTTTAAAAAGGGACACTTTATTGGATCTTAAACCATTTTAAATTTTGTTATATTTTTTTAACATTCCTTTGTATCATTTATGTGTTGTTTCATATTTGATACAAGGGGTATTAAAAGGGGTATTTCAAGTCGGTTTTAACAACTTTAACATTTCTTTTAGACCTAGCATCAAATATGATACAACTTATGAACACTTTTGACATCATAAAAAACAAACTCAAATGCTACATTTTGAGAGCTCATAAGTGCATTCAAGTTATCCAACACTTATTTCAAAATATTAGTAAAGATATACAAGGAAAACTTACCAGAACTGCTTAAAAAATAATTGTTTGTAGTAGTGCATCAACCTCTCCTGTTTAGTTGATGGCAGCCATTTTGGGTCAGACCACCTGAGGCTCTGTAACTACCTGCAGTGCAAATGGTATGGTCCAGGGGGAAGTGGGGATGTGTCAGATATACAACAGGTTCTTGGTCCAAGTATTGATTACACTGATTTATTAAAAAATAATTAGTTGTGTGTATCATATATGATACGTTTGGCGTTATAGGGTTAAACAGATTTGATGCCATATTGATAGATTTACCTTCGGACCTCCTGGAATCGCCCCCCAAGGGCCAGTGGTGGTCCCGGACCCAACTTTGAGAACCCTAGCGTATGTACCTGTTCTGGGCATGTCGTAATAGCCAAAATATTTGGCGAATATATAGACAAGCGACAAGCGACGCATCATTATGGCCTTTTTTTTTCTAAACAGAAATTTGGTATTCAGGGGAAAAAAGGAGGGGACCAAGTATAGACCCCTGGGGGACACCCGGTCAACGAGGTACAGTATATAGGGTTTAAATCAGTGGTTTTTTTGGGGGGCTACCAGGGGGTCCCCAGCTAGCCTCAGAATCATTTTAACCACTTAGTTTTGGCTATTCAAAAATAGCAGATATACAAGCTCATCTGCTATTTTTGAAAAATCTTTAAAATGTGTGCAAATCTTTGAATATATTAATTTTTCAAAGAGAACATTTTTAACTCAAATCTTTGCTTCTGGGGGTCCCTGGCACAAAACATTTTCAGATGGTGGTCCGCGGCCAAATGTATATCAATCTAGGGGTCCCTGGCATGAAAAAGGTTGAAAACCACTGGTTTAAATGGTTAAAGAAAGATGCCAACACCATCTCCTTCAAAGTGGGTGTTTTTTATAGGGCTGGCTGTATGAAGGCAAAGTGGTGGACCCCCCCCAAAGTGGTGGACCCCCAGAAAGGCCCATGTGCTCAGGACTGAGCCTAATGAGTTTCTTTAAGTGGGGCTGCTCAGGGTTAACTTCAGGGAGGACACTTCATGCAGTGCACAGAGACCTCTGGTTTCTCCAATTAGCCCCCTCACCGCACCGGGGGCTTCAGTTAATTACACCTACGCTAATGAGAAAAATGCTCCCTCCACATGTAAGAGGCGGTGTTGTGTAAGACAGTGTTTCCCAAACACTGGGTCGGGACCCATGTGTGGGCCGTAGCCCCATTTTTAATTGTAAAGTAAATATGAAATCTTTTTCCTCATTTCCTTACATTGCAATTGCAAATAAATTCAAAAATGAAATAAAAATCACAAAAAAAATCTAAGAAATTTTAAACATTAAAAAAAACCTAAAAAGTAGTAAAAATAGCAGATCTACAAGCTCACAATACGCTCAGTTTTTCTCACTCGTTAGGGTCCCAGGGAGGCATCACATTTTCCTTTTGGTTCTGAATCTAAAATGTTAGGAAACCACTGTTGTAAAAGGCACCCGAAGGGTGTTTCATCCTAGCTTGACATCTTGATGAGAGCAGGACCTGTTTTTTTTACACCCTCAGAGTTAAATTAGCACAGATGATTTTGCTGAGTGAAGTATCTGTGAAAAGATTTATGTAATTCTTTGACCAAGGGAGAAAAAAATATTCATGCTCCACTTGATGTCTACCATATGAAGTGCAACACATGCACCTCTCACCTCTAAAAATAGAGGTTTAAACATTTGTGTAATCTTCTCAATCCTATATTGCCAACCTTTGATTGACCATAATAACACCCCCCCCCCCCCCCCTATTATTAATGGAGCTACATAAAACAGCTTCTTTTCCCTCCACTTTTTTCTCCCCAATTTAGTCATCATAACAATTAAGTCCTCCCCACACACATGTCTGTGTGTTGACACGGCTGTTGTATCCTACTGGCTCACCTGCCAGTGAGGAGCCCCCACCGGGAGGACGTAGAGCAGGGGTCTTCAACAGGGGGTCCGGGACCCCTAGGGGGTCCTCAGAGCTACTATAGGGGGTCTGCCAAATCTTTGTGTGGTAGGATTTTGTTTTTTTGCATAAACCACTTGAACCCTATAATTCCTTTTCTCAGGGGAACATTAGCCGAAAATAGCAGATCTACAAGCTCTCAACGCCTCAGCTTGTAGATCTGCAATTTTTGGCAAAGAGGCTATAGGTGTCGAGGGAAAAAAGAGCAGACTAAGTAAAAAAAAAACTTGAATCTGAAACACAATTTTATACAATATAGAGTAGGGGGTCCCTGCTTCATCTCTCTCTCAGCTAGGGGGTCCTTGGCCTGAAAACGTTGAAGACCCCTGACGTAGAGAATCCATCCCACCCCTTATGTCCAACAAAGGTGTCGCCCCCAGCCTGTAAGATTGCATGCAGAAACAAGTATCACTCTCCATGCCCGGCTTCCCTCCCCCTGAACACAGGCCAATTATGTTTGCCCCCCCCCCCCCTCATCTAGACTGAGTAGCAAAACATTGAGCAGCATGGAGCGTTGGAGTTTGGAAGCGCTCGTTGGAAATCACTCAACGGTCCTCCGTACCACCTGTTTCTAAATTACACATAATGCAGGAGGCAGCAGGACGTTTCGTTATTGAAAACGAGCGCTTCCAAACTATGACACTGAATTTATTGACAGAAAGTAGCTCATAACATGTCTACGGTATATTTTTATGAAACAAAAACTTGCAGACAGAAAGAAGATAATTTTCGTACAGCTGCAATGTTGATGAGTTTAACGTCATTTAATACTATCAGACTTTTCTGTTTGGATGTATGGCCTGTCAAGGCCAGAAAGTTTTTTTTTGCCACTCAGTAGGCGCTCCGGGTTAACTTCCGGGTACGATGATGTCACACGCATAGCCTGACACTCGACGAAACCGGATGCGCCGCTGTGGATTCAAACCCCCAGACTCGGTGGTGGTGGGCGCTGGCTACAGTTACCACTGTGCCACCCGAACGCCTTACATAAAACTAATATACTTCAGTCAGTTAACACTCTCATCATATATTTAACCAGTTATTGAAACAAATGGAATAGAGTTGCACTTGGCACTGATGGCTCCATCAATTCTTCAAATGCTCCCTGAATTAGCCAGGCAAAATGTTGAGCTAAATCTGGGAGCATGATGCAGAACTCCCCCATGAGCGGGCCCAATTAAAGCAAGACATTGAATTTCAGTTTAACCTTTGCGCCATGCAAGACTGGGGGCCGGATGGTGGAGGCACTTTTACTTGAGTAAAAGTACAAAAGTATTGGCATCAAAATATACTTAAAGTACCAAAAGATAAAAAAATACTAATTATGCAGAATGTCCCATTTCACAAGTTTCCAAAATGTATTAGAAAAAAAAGTTTGAAAATAGCGGATCTACAAGCTCACAACGAGTTGCTTAGATCGGCTTTTGACAAATAGCCAAAGTAGCCTATGCATAGGGCGGAAGCGGCTAATGTATGTGTTTTGTGATAATTATCCAAATCTACAAAGTAACAAGTAACAAAAGTTTTCAAATGATTCAAAGTCAAAGTATAGCTTTTGCCTCTGAGATGTGATGGAGTAGAATTAAAAGTACTGAAACCTGGATATATTCCAGTAAACTAAAGTATTTTTTATTTTATTTTACAGCACTTGGGTTTCCACTGCTGTCCTTAACCTCACAAAAAAACCTGTGCCTAATCTTACCCACACACTAACGTATAACATTTTGTGGGTTAGTGTAGTAAAACCAGAAAGCCAATCAGAGGCAGGCAGGGCGGGTCTAAGGGCGGGTCTTTGCTGAACCACAGCACAGAAAGGAATAGCGCGCGTGAGGCAGCATTTGGTGTAACAGAGATCAAGTGTAGGAGGGAGCCATATTTAAATGGACTGCCTTGCCGTGAGAATGGGCTGTGATTGGTTACGTAGAAATGCCTGGCTGATTGGAAACACTTATTCAACCAGCAGATTGACACCTGATGACAGCTGGGGCCATATGACTCCCATGTCCTGCTTGAGCTAACTCCATGCTTCGTTTCAGTGGCTGACTGTTTGCCTTCCTGTCCATGTGTGTCACTTTGCCCTGTGCTATATATGGCTGCTTCTATTTTGATTGCTGTGAACCCCCCCCCCCTTTTACACACAGTGGATCATCTTTGTAACAGAGCTATCTAGCTATCTAGCTAGCTCTGGGTTGTTTACTTGTGTTCAAGACTTTTGGAAATAATTCAACTTGTAATTCTGTCTCGGTCGTTAGTTTGAACAGCTTCTGTGGAACGGGGAGGATCGAAGACGCAGCAATGGCATTGTGCTACGACGAGGCCGTGGAGTGGCTGAATGGTGACTCTACAGAGAGCAGAGGAGCTGCCTCGGGAGTACTTTCAGCAGCAGCTAAAGTGACAGTGGTCGTGGGAGGCACTCATTTTTCAGTAAAGAAGAGATTGTTAACGCGGAACTGTGACTATTTCAGAGCTCTGTATCGCTCTGGAATGAAAGAGTGTTGGCAAGACGAAATCCATCTCAAATGTCTCTCCCCTCTGGGTTTCCTGATCGCCCTGGGAGTTTTAAGAGGTGCGAGACCCATGCTGGACGGCGACCAAATAGTGGAGGCCGTTGAATGTGCAGCGTTTCTGCAGGTGTCACAGCTCAGCAAACATCTCGTTGACCTTGTTGACTCCGACAACTGTCTACTCATGTATCACACCGCCGCGACGTTTGGCCTGATGGAACTCTACCACGCTGCCGCTCAGTACATCAGAAACATGTACGGCGACCTCAAGGCCGAGGTCAAGATGCACTTGCCCCCAGAGCTGGTCTCTCACGTAGAGTCTTTGAGTCCCGGCAGTTTGGTGGCTGTCGGTAGACACGCCACCTGTGGCATCGACGAGACGGTCCACGTCGGTTCCAGGACCCTGTGGCACCTGGATGAGAACGGGAACGAGTGGAAGGCGTTGACGGATTTGCCGCCGGAAGCCAGCACAGCGATGGCTGGAGTGACCGTTCTAGACAACAATCTCTACGTTGTGGGTGGGGTGCAGGGCGGCGGCCGAAACGCGGCAGAAACGTGTTTTTGCTACAGCGCCGAAAGCGCCGAATGGAGCCAGATCGCCAGCTTAAATCCGTTACGCTACAACTTTACTCTGGTGGGACATGAAGGCTACCTTTACGCGATCGGCGGGGAGTACGACGGACAGGTCATGTCGTCCGTGGAGGCGTACGAGGTCAAAACCGGCAGATGGACCTTCGCGGCGCACTTGCCACGAGCTGCCGCGGGAGCGGCGTGGGCCCAAGCCATGGGCAGGATGTTCGTTTGTCTGTGGAAGCCGAAGGACACCACCGACATCTACGAGTACCTCCCGGGGCAGGACCGGTGGACGCGGCTCACCACCCTGATCAGGCAGCAGAGCTACGGCCACTGCATGGCCGGACACAGGGACAACCTCTACGTCATGCGGAACATGCGCAACGACTTCCTGAGGTGCATGATAGACTGCTACAACCTGACGACGGGCCAGTGGGCGGCCCTGCCGGGGCACTTCGGTAACAGCAAGGGCGCCCTGTTCACGTCGGTGGTGAGGGGCGACTCCGTATTCACGCTGAACAGGGCCGTGACTCTGGAGTATGTGATCGAGGAGAAGGAGTGGAGGACCAGGCATCAGCTGAAAGGCTTCCCCAGGAGTGGCTCTGTGTTGACGTTTTTGCTCAGACTGCCAAAGAACCACAGTCAACAGCTTCCCACGCAGTGCAGCGGTTCTCAAACAGCTTCACGTCAAGGACCCGAACATTCATTTGGAGACGGTGGGAAGGTTAAACAGCAGGAGGGGTAATGATAGATTCATCCTCCGCTCGGGGACAACCAATAGACGTGCAGCTAGCTATGAAGCTGTATGAACGAGGCACATGATGGTCGCTCGGCTCGTTCAATAGATCAATAGGCTCTGTGCACAGCAGCCATATTGGAAAGAAATTGGGTCGCTTCAATAGACTAATAGGCTCTGTGTACAGCAGCCATATTGGAAAGAAAGTGGGTCGCTTCCTTGCTTCCTTCACAGGTCTTGCCAATGATACTAATGAAGGCTCTGTTCCATTCTGGTCAAACAGAGTCAGGGTGCTGATATTGTGCACGTTGTGCTCACTGAAAACACTCTTCTACACCAGTGGGTCTCAAAGTGTGGTCCAGGGACCCTCGTGGTTCCTTGAGGGGGTTCCGTACGGGTGTGTAACTACGAGAGTGTACACATAGAACCAAATGGACCCTTACGGGTGTGTGCTGTAAGTCTGAGAGTGTACAAATCGATCCGTTTCAGTACAGTATGGATACAGAATGTTAAACATGCTTACTGTACGTTCTCTTGTATTTCCCCCTGTCTTGCTCTACGCCAAGCACTGCTGTGCGTGGATAGTGTTGTCTATTGTATTTTTGTTTGCCAGTTATTGATTGGAGTTGCTTTGATTCTGATGTCTTTCTACCATGCTGTGTCTACAGTACTATTTTCTTGCCCTGTAATCTGTATCTTAATTGATGTGCCGTCTTTGGCGACTGATAGTGGGATCAATTAAAGGTCTCATCTCTTATTGTCTGTATGTATGTATAATGCATTTGGCCACGGAACCCAACCTCGAACGTTTTGTGGTTGAAAGAAGACATCAGAGAAGATTTGTGTTGAAACCGGGTTTCACCATTTTTCATTTTTTTTCAAAATGTTTCAAAAATAGCAGATCCAACAAGCTCACAATGTGTTGTGATGCAACGTATCGTGAGCTTGTAGATCAGCTATTTTTGAGTGAAATATTGTTAAAGAGGTCAAACTGTTCCTCATTTTGCTGGCAGTTGTACACTGCAATTTACCTCCTTTTAAAATCGGTAAATCTGTCCGTTACACATTGCTATAGCGGTTAAAATATTTCCCACATAATGCTGTATTCTGATGGCACAGCTCTGACACGGAACAGCGAAAACACACACGGTTTCACTCCTTTGCATCATTCAATGCTTTATACATACGATAGCATCGTTTTGCACCGGACTTTTTGAAGTGTGTTGAAAGACGTGGCTTATAGGCCAGCCTATGGCCTATAAGCCCTGCGCACCCCATAACCCTGTTCAGCTACCTTGGACCCCATATGGCAAATCCCAGCCCAGGGCAGGTGATATGCCTCCATTTGGACATATTAGGCCCGATAAACCAGTGGTTCTCAAACTTTTTCATGTCAAGGACCCCCAAATTGACACTTATTAGCCCGCGGACCCCCATTTCAAAAGATAAGCCAGGGACCCCCATAAGAGAAGATTTTTTACGGCTCTAGCAGTGATTCTCAACCATCTTAATTTCAAGGACCCCCAGTTTGACATGCATTAGGGCTACAGACCCCCATTTAATGGCATTTCTATCACTTGGACCGCAATTTATATTGTAAAATCTATGTCAATTTAACTCTGAGAGTGTACAAATGGAACCAAATGGACCCGTTAGGGTCCATTTGGTTCCATTTGAATCTATCATTTAGCTGGGGACCCCCTGGAACTCCCCCAAGGACCCCTGGGGGTCCCCAGACCCCACTTTGAGAACCAATGACTTATAAGGCCTTCTTTGCGTTTGAAAAAGGGGTAACTGTAAAAAAGTAGACTATTAGCAGTCAGAGCGGCCTATATGAATGAATGAATGAATTATTTTATTTAAGTGTCATGCCACCTCGTGGCCCATCATCCCTCATTGGATTATATGACAACTTGTCAGACAGTTACACAAGCCTAAAACATTCCAGGGTAAAACTCTTCAGGCGTAGGAATAATTACCTGTGAAATAGAGGGCTTATACCAGACCACCTGTACGGCAGGTGTCTTGCTGGTAGACAAGTGTAATGACTATATACTGTAGCGACTGTATGCAAATACTGTGTGAATAGGTCAATAGGAACTCCGGCAAGAGCAGGAATGGGAACCTTCTTTTGACCTTTTGTATATTCCTTGGAGCTGTGCAGCATGTTCTATGTTATTGCTGCTGTCGGGGCAGAACCCTCGTATCTCCTCATTTCAACTTTTTATGTTTAGTTTCGTAAGCGGAATACCCCGCTCCCTCACAGCCGATCTACAAGCTCTCACGACACGTCGCTGTAGAACGGCCATTTCACCATTTTAAAATGTTTTTAAAAATAATAAAAGAAATGCCTAATAAGATTAGTCATAATGCATGAGACGGCGCTCAAAATAGGGCCCATATTTTAGTAACAGTTTTGGATTGATTGATTGGATGAAATGAACAGTTTGCAAAAAGTGGTACAGTTATACAATAACGCCAATAGGATAACACAGGGGTCTTCAACAGGGGGTCCGGGACCCCTAGGGGGTCCTCAGAGTTACTACAGGGGGTCCGCCAGATCTTTGTGTGATATGATTCTTTTTTTTTTTACCTTAACCACTTGAACCTTAGCATCCCTTTTCTGAGGAGAACTTTAGCCAAAAATAGCAGATCTACAAGCTCACAACGCCTCGCAGGCAAAGAGGTATAGGTGTAGAGGGAAAAAAGAGCAGACCAAGTAAACAAAAAAAGTGGAATCTGAAACACAATTTTATACAATATAGAGGGGTCCCTGCGTCATCTCTCTCTCAGCTAGGGGGTTCTTGGCCTGAAAACGTTGAAGACCCCTGGGATAACACAAAAATCCCTGGGGGTCGTCCTATGTATTGAATTCATCAAGACGTATAAAGACATACAACTCATTTCTTTTGGAAAGCTAGAAGACTTGTCTAGGTCCAGTTGCAAATTGCAGACAAGTGCTCGTTTTTGAAGGAGGTGTAGGGAGTCGCATTTTTCGATGGCTGGTTGGTAGGACATTCCACATTTTGGTGGCATAATGGTAGAATTAATTCATCCCTATGTTTGTGCTGAATCTGGGGGGAATGAGATCAGTGGAGCTCCCTCTGGTGTTGTGCCCGTGGCCGTTTTTCCACTCTTTTGAAGTAGTCTGACAGGTACATGGGCACATGGTCCCACGAGGATCTTGAAAACCACCAGGCCCATTGGACATACAAGGTTTCCACCCGAAAGCCATGGTATTCAAGACGGTTGGAAGAAGAAGGAAGGTCTCACACATCAGTCGAAAGTACCAGCCTTATACTGCAATCAAACTGTCACACAGACAAGATGACCTTTTCTAGACTTTGTACCGGCGCTTAGCTCTGGGGGATGGAGGAGTCAGAAGTTCCATGGATTCCAGGGAGCTGACTGTCACAACCGAGGAAATATGCATCAAAGGCCACGGAGCACGTTTCAGTGTGGGAAGAAGTACTCATAGCATGTTCTACTTAAGTAAAAGAATCGATACCACAATGTAAGTAATACTCTGTCACAAGTAACGTAAAGTCCGGTATTCAAAATTGACTTGAGTGAAAGTTATTGATTATGAAAATATACTTACAGTACCAAAAGTAAAAGTACCCGTTATGCAGAATTTCCTACCTCACAAGTTTTCACAATGTATAAAAATCGTTTGAAAATAGTAGATCTACAAGCTCATAATATGAGCTTGTAGATGGGCTATTATCAAATAGCCAAAGTGATAGTTTAATATATATGGGGCTGAAGTGTTTAATGCATGTTTTTGTAGTAATCAGAATGTAGTAAGTAGTAACTAAAGTCTTCAAATATTTGGCGTCTGAGATGTTGTGGAGTAGAAGTAAAAGTATTGAAAATGAAAAATACTCCAGTAAGGTTAAAAAAATACCTCAAAATTGTACAGTGCTTTAGTGAATGTAGGCCTACTTAGTTATCGTCTTATCGCCTCTGCGTCTCAGTCAGTCCCACAAGAATCTGCATCAAAGGTCACGCAACGTACGTTTCAGTCAGAACCCCCGAGCACCTACTGATGTGCAACCAAAGACTCATTCAGAGAATCCTCTGTGGTTTTGGGCCTTAGTTTTACTTTTCTTATATTCCCATATTCTGTGTGTCTTTTTTTAATAAAACAAAATAATACACTATAGTCCATACCCGGGGTCCAGGGACTTGCGAACTCAAAGTATTTGCAGACTTCGAGTTATGTATGGTCACTTGGTCAGTCAAGGCGTGTGTTCTTATGACTCGATCTCTGCCTAGCTCCGACAGTTACAACACACACATGCAACTCAAACTTTATTTTACTCCTGATAGCAAATGCTAATTGAGGACAAGTCTCTCTCACTCTCAAACATGTAAACATTGAATATTGACAATTTGGAGGGAATTGAGCCACACTTCTCTGCCGGGTCATTTTGGACCCTAACACCACAAGTGTCACTTTCTTTTATAGAGACCATCAGAATTAATTAAATTGATGATAAATAAATTTGATGGCTTAAAATGGCTATTTCTGAGGATATCATGAAGCCTCGTTCCAATAAAGAAATGTAAAGGGTACTTTTCACCTATTTAAACTTGAAAACGGGTAAAAAATGACCCTAACACAATGGAAGGAGAGAGGGAGAGAGAGGGAGAGAGGCAGAGAGAGAGAGAGAGAGACTCCACTTGCGTTGTAACTTGTCCGCAGCACAGTAGGGGAAATGATGTTCTCCTCTGCATGTAAACATATTCATATCTTGCAAAAGTATATATATAAGCTTTTTTTTTATTGCGGGAGGATGCAGGATTTTGCGGGGCCCGCAGGTTTTATTTTGACCGCCTATTTCCAACTGCGGGTATTTAAATACCGCCCGCGCTCTCAAGATTTGCGTTGGGCCCTGCGGGTACCCGATGCAGTGCTCTACTACCTGTCACCTACTTACTTAGGTACACACTTCAATAAGGAACCACACAGACTCTACCTATTGAAAGAAACATTTACAGGGAACCACTAAAAGCAAGAGTAAAAAAGTGGGTCTTGAGCTTGCTTTTAAAGCTATCTAATGGTCGTTGCCTGTCTTATACAGTATGTAATGGGAGCTTGTTCCAGGCCGTTGGCCCATAAAAACAGAAAGTTGCTTCGCCATGTTTTTTTATAATTCATTTTTGGCACCTGGAGGAGGCCAGCACTAGATGACCTAAGGAGATGGAGAGCGTGTAGGGCAGCGATTCAGGAGTCCCGAGTTGGTGTTGGCTAGACCGCACTCTCGCATCGCTTTCACTATCGCTATAAACTTAGTAAACTGAACCTGAGTTGGCTCTTGTACTTGGGTGTGCTTTTCCCCCTCTCTTACACCAAATCTCTTCACCAAAAAGATCCAATCTTACAAGCTCACAACGTGGCAACACGTTGTGAGCTCGTAAGATCGGGAGCGTACGTATGTTCCCTCAGCCCTGTTCCCTCAAAACTCCCCCAACCCTAACCCCAAGCCTAATAATCTTAAACTGAGGGAACATATATATGTATAGGGCTGAGGGAACATAGGCATGACCCCGTAAAATACTGGTATTTTTGGCTAACGTCCCCCCTCCCCCAGAATCTGGATGCTGGGGTTCAAGTGGTTACAGTTTTTTGCTTTAACATGTATCAACAATAAACAACAACATCCTTTATCAGCCGTGAAGAAGCTTCTTTTTTTTTTCTTTTTCAGTCCATCTGAAAGCCAGTATTCCCCCAGCACAAAGACTCTGTTTTTATAGACGTAGTGGGCAGCTACTGCAGCAAGCAGCAGCCTTTGGTTTCCTGTTGGCACACACACATACACACACACACACACATACATACACACGCGCACAAGTGCACGCACACACGCACAAACTGTGGCAGGAGAGGGTGGGTGGGTGGGGGGATGGGATGCAGTGGTGGACAAAGTATATACTCAAATAAATACTCAAGTATTCAAATGTACAAATCAGGTGGCGAGCATCAGCTTCAATTTTATCGTGTTCCAGTTCCAATTTTGTCTGCTCATTTCTTTGTGTCATCACTTCCAATTTCATTTCAAACACCAAATCATGAGTACAATCAGAATATAGAGCTATTTTAACACATAGTTTTACAAAGCAGCAGTATCACTTACCCTACCTCTAAGTACAGTACAATTGAGTGAATCTACTTAGTTACTGTCCGGCCACTGCAGTTTATTGGCACCCACAGCGCCTGTGGCAGGAGGAGGGTGTGTGTCGGTGGGTGCAGGGTGGATGACGGTGGAGACAGAGGGGGCTAGCGGCAGAGTATTATGCCAGGCAGCGCTAGGCACTGTGGGCGGCTGGGCCCGCGCCAGCCCCAGAGCGCTAGCCAGCCAGCGATGCTAAATATGTCCGTTCTGACCCAAAATAAATAGCGGTGGGGTCAGCGCAGGACACAGCCTAGCGCGCTCATGATGCACACGTCCCTCTTTTTTTGACCCCTCCTCCCCCCACCCTCCCTGATGCTTCTGGGCGACCGACATCGGGAGAGAGAGAGAGAGAGAGAGAGAGAGAGAGAGAGAGAGAGAGAGAGAGAGAGAGAGAGAGAGGCGAGTGGCGTGCAAGCGGTCTGGCCTGCAGCGGTCAGAGGCTGCATGGGGCCAGGAATCACATCACTGATGATGATGATGATGATGATTTACACGCCACTATACAGGAGTTGATGGAGGGATGGCTGCTGCAGCTCCATTCAACGTTTGATTTGTTTGGGTGTGTTTACGGGACGTATAGGGATGGCTGGCTGCAGTGTTCAGTTTTTACAGCAAATTTTGATTTAGTTTTTGTTTTAGTCTAGTTTTTAGTCAATTAAATCTACATTTTTAGCCGACTGAAATGTATTTTGGCAGGCCTTGATGAAGTCCAGTTCTCAGTGGCGTGCACAGACATTTTGAGGGGCAGGTGCTCAAGTAAATCACACTTTGTTTTGTTTACTTGGTCTGCTCTTTTTTCTACACCCTTGGGGTCCCGGACCCCCTGTTGAAGACCCCCCTGTTGAAGACACCCTCTTGACCAGAAGGGCACTTCTGGTCAAGAGGGCAAAGGGCAGGTGCTCTAGCACCACCTGTGCACGTCCCTGCCAGTTCTCAGTGTTTTTGACGATCGGTCAAAAAAACGGTTAAAACGTTGGAGGCACCACGCTGTCTCAAGTGGACTTGAGCCACTGGAAGCACCGCCGAACGACTGAAAACATAGGCGCACCACCGGAAGTGGAGGGCTGAGGGCATGTCCAAACCCCGGTTTCCAGACGCATAGTTCTAGTTAATCACCCCCCCCCCCCCCCAGAGTCAAATGTAAAAGTGAAAAACGCTGGAGGCGCTGTTTTTCTTTTTTATTTGACGATGGGTTCCCAGATAGATCACAATAGGCACAGAATCGTAAATCATATATTCCCCGACAGTCAAATTTTGATTTTTGTGCCCCCCCCTTCACGTTACATGTTGACGTTTGGTAAAAATTGTCCCAAAAAAGTCAAAATATTACTTTTTTTTGTGAGACAGCGTTGTTTTGGTCAGTGAAAAAAGGTAGTCGACGAACATTTTCCGTCATAGTTTTTGTCGACTAAATTAACCCTGGATGGCTGCTCCATTTAACATTTGGTTTATCGGTGTATTGGCCAGCATCCGCTTCTGCTGTAATTATCAGCATTGAAGATTTACATATATATATTTCTTTTATACAATTGTGAAAATACAGTTTGCAGTTCTACAAGCGTTTTTGAATCACACAATTGTTCAATTGCCGTTTCTTTTTTTTTTTATATTCATAGACAAGGATATTTGCGCCACAGAGATAAGAATAAGTCATGTTAAATAAATACATATATACAGTAACTCATACTTTCTGCTGTGGGCCGCCCTTATGCCATTGTGCTCACAGAACCGCCGGACCCATTATTATCCTAGCTGATGTAATCCAAACTATTTCCACATTGGCTAATCATGTCTTCATAGCATTAACACAATATACACCCCCACCCACACACACCCACCCCCACACGCACGCACGCACGCACGCACGCACGCACGCACGCACGCACGCACGCACGCACGCACGCACACACGCACACACACACACACACACACACACACACACACACACACACACACACACAGTACACAGTAAATACAAACGCTCTATTGTTACCGTCCAACAAAGAGGAGTTTCCTCTTTCTGTTTATCTTTGCCCTCCAGTGTTTTTTCGATTAGAATGCCTGTTCGGTTGCCAAGTTCAAATTAGGTTAAAGTTTCGTGTTCCAGGCATCCGGCCCATATATTTCTGCAGTCATTTGAGGTCAGAGTCAGAGAGTGGTCAGTGGCTGCCAGTCGCCATGCTGCCAGCCCAGTGTGACCACTACACTCTGCAGATGGCCAGGGCCCGCTTCAATCCGCCTTGAGACGGGGGGGATCATTCATAATGTTGGCTGCCGCCGTCGTGCCGAGGAACACGCTGCCTAATTCAGCATGACATCGGTGGGTGAAGGGCTGTCGCCATAGCTGGGGTTTATTAAAAAATGGGACAGTAGCAGAGGTGTTATTAACCACCGCTTCGATGAATTGAGTACAAAAGACCCCAATGGAAACAAGCCATAGTGCTTTCTTGGGTTTAAAATCCTCTTAACAGACCTAGTATTGAACTGTGCTTTCCCTGTGCTTGTCTTTGCAAACTGTTAATAAAGTATTCAATCAATCAATCAATCAATCACTTAAAGTCCCTCAGGGCTCTATACCAGTGTATTTACGTTTTTTGCTATTGTGGGGGAAAGCCGATCGACAGGTTTTCCCCACGATACGGACGCTGCGGTTTAAGTGGATAATAACCACTTAATAACGACTTAAAGGACGACTTCACCCATTTTCAACCTATCTTCATATAATTGGTCCTCGCTAATACTATAATAAAATGGTACCTTTTTTTTCTACTTGGTCTGTGTCTCATAGGAGGGCTGTGGACAGTCCAGAAATCCGTCTACCAGTGACATCATCGTTAGGCAGAATTTTTTTTTCAAACAAGATTTCACATTTTTCATTTAGATTTTTATTAACGCGAGAACAATGGCTTCATTTATTGCATTGCAACTTTCCAGGAATAGAAAACCTGCAGATTCTATTAGCTTGGATTCCTCATCGATGATGTCACTGGTAGACAGGATTCTGAACTGTCCACAGTCCTCCTCTGAGACACAGACAGAGTATAAAAAAATTGGACCATTTTATCATGAGCATTAGTGAGGACCTATTATATGAAGATAGGTTGAAAATGGGTGAAGTCGTCCTTTATGCCTCTATTTCAAAAATAGAGGGCACACTCACGCACGCACGCACGCACGCACGCACACAGACAGATCTACGCGACGTGTTGCTTTTTGTAGTTGTTGTTACTTTTTACCCCCTTTTCTCCAATTTAATCGTTATGCCAATTGATTCGTCCTCACACACATTTGTGTGTTGTTGTCACGGCTGTTAATATCCTACTAGTCTCGCGTAGCCAGATAACTATTCCACAATCTCCCAATGCTATATAGAGTCTGGAACAACACCTCCCAAAATCCGAGTAATGGAAGCTGGCATTTCCGTTCACGGAAATATATTTTGAAATATCTTTACATTACATTTTTAAATTTCTGCTAAGTGGTAAGCTATATATGCTTAGATCAGGGGTGGGCAACTTTGTTGATGGAGAGGGCCACTATGTTTCCACACTCACTCCAGAGGGCCACATTGCATAAACTGTTGGGCAGACACCTCTTATCTCTGTATTTTAACTTTTTTCGCCATTCTATGTCATACAAAAGTAGCAAAAATAGCCGATCTACAAGCTCAAAACGCGTCGCACGCAACGCGTTTTGAGCTTGTAGATCTGCTATTTTTGCTACTTTTGAATTGGAATCCAGATTTCTTTTTGCTATTTTTGAATTAGAATCCTGAAAAGTAACCCTTTATTTCATTTCAAATGCATTTAGTTATACTTATGCTAACTTTATGAACTTAAATACAAATACATTGGACATAAAAAAGACAATAGAATTTTTATCATTAAGCCACTAATATAGACTGAAGTAATTAAAGTGGGTCATGTTTGCATGTTTGGAATTGTAACAGCTGAAATCAATAATATATCATTGTTCCGATAGGAACCTGCGGGCCGCATTAACTGAAGGTGGGGGCCGTATTTGGCCCCGGGGCCGCCAGTTGCCCATGTATGGCTTAGATGATTTTGATTTATATCAGGATAAATCTGCGCGACAGTAGAAGACGAAACGGAAGTGGGGAGGAGGCTTCACATGCGCTTTATATTTTACTCATGATCAGAGCCTCCGTGCTCCAGACTGTATTACCGGAAGCATTTAAAAAATTTGGGAGGCAACAGTCTGGCCAGTGGCCAACCGAGACTAATATCCTACTGACTCATCTGTCGGTGATGAGGAGCCCCCACCGAGAGGACGTCGTAGTAGAGCTTCTATCCTACTTCCTCCCGCCCACAACACCACACATAACGTACACCTCCCCGTCCGGCTTCCCTCCCCCCCCCGAACACGGGCCGATTGTGTTCGTATAGATAGACGCTCGACAAAGACAGATGCACCCACAGCAGATTCGAACCCCCAGCCTGAGCCCCCCCCTGAGGTGTAAAATCGTAATATAAGGTTGAAAACCTTTAAAATAAGGTTGAAAACTAAGCCGACAGCATATTGTTTTTGTTAAGACGTTTACCACAATAACAGAACACAGAAAAGACACTAGCGTAGAGCCCTGAGGCACGCCGGTCAACCATATATAGGGTTTAAGTTGTTAAACAACACACGGCTGGTCAAGGTCATGCGCTCTGGGGCATTGTGTAATAATAAGCCCCACGCGACATAGGAATGAGACTAAGCAGTAATGTCATTTGGGGAATGTTTACCTTCAAGCATTCCTAAAATTCATCAAACTAAAACAGAACAGTACAGTATTAACCCTTTAAGACCTGGAACGCATCTGTGTCATTTTTTGATTTGAGCTAAAAAGCATTATTTTACACTTTGGGCTATTCAAAAATAGCAGATATACAAGCTCATAGCGCGACACTGAGTGCCGCGCTATGAGCTTGTAGATCTGCTATTTTTGAAAAATCTTATTTTTTTTTCAAATCTTGAGATTTTAGTTACAAAAGCGAACATTTGTAACTCAAATCTTTGCTTCTGGGGGATTCAACAGTTTTTTGAAAAAACGTATGTCGCCATAATATCAGTGGTTCTTTTTTCCATGTCAAGAACCCCCAAAATGACATGTATTTGGCCGCGGACCCCCATCTAAAAATATATGTTCCAGGGACCCCCGGAAGCAAAGATTCAAGTTAAACATTTTCGCTTTAAAACAATATATATTAAAAGATTTGCACACATTTTCACGATTTTTCAGCTTTTTTTTTAGCTCAAATCAAAAAGTGACACAGATGCTTCTTCAGAATACAGTAAAAGGCCATCAAAAGCCTTGCCACATTTTTTTCACCCATGCAAGTTCTGCATATAAATCAGTTTCCTGTGGAGTCACGTATTGCTAAAGATAGAATACAATCAATGTTTTGTCTCCGTTGGCATGGCCTATACATACTTCTTATCTTGACAAGATAGAGGGAATAAAATGTAATACACGTCATACTTGCAAACCCCCCCCCCCCCCCTCTTTTCTTTTTTTCTCCCCCACATGCCAGGAGATAGTGATAAAAGCGAATAAAGTGGCAGGTTTAATGTTTCATGTCCACTTTTATTTCCTCAAATACGGCTAAATATATCTCTGGTATAAAATATATATTTATAATTAGCATGAAACGGCTTCAATGTCAAGTTGACACTTGAGTTGTCTTAACCCATTGAATCCGGGAACACGTACTGTGTCATTTTAGATGTTTAGCTATAACCCTTGTTTTATACTTTGGGCTTTTAAAAAATAGCCACGCTAGGAACTTGAAGATCTGCTATTCATTTTTTTTTTATCGTGAAAATCTGTGCAAATCTTTAAATTTATACGTATATTTTTTTAAGCGATTTTTTCACTAAAATCTTTCAAATTCTACAAATCCAAACAGGTTTTTTTTAAACAAATGTTGCTATAATATCAGTGGTTCTCAAACCTTTTTCATGCCAAAATGATATGTATTTGTATTTATCTACGGACCCCTATCTCAAAATATTTTGTTCCAGGGACCCCCAGAAGCAAAGATTTGAGTTAAAAGGTATATATATATACACGTTTTTTTTCAAAAACATCAGATCTACAACCTCATATGGGCTTGTATATGTGCTTCTTTTGAATAGCCAAAGAAATAAATGACACAGATGCGTTCCCGGTCTAAATGGATTAAGTGTGTGTGAGTCATGCAGCCCTGTTGAGAATGAGACGTTTTTTTTTTTTTAAGTTGCTTGTAAGGAGATGCTGATCAAGGCTGGAGATGCGACTGGCGGGCATGAAGGGATGATGGCAAAACAAACTGTCAAAACATATTAGTGTAAGAAGAGCCACATGACCACTTCCTTCACTTTGTCATTTAACCACTTGAACCCCAGCATGCATGCCTGCCTATTTTGGGGGGGAACATTCGCCTAAAATAGCCGATGCTTTCTCACTCCCAAGACGGCAAACGGGTGACTGTTTTTTGGGATGGATTTGACTGAGGGGGGGGGGATTCTTTCCCTATCGGGACATATATCTATCTCAAACCGCGCTGAGTCGGCTGAAGCGGACTTGGCAACGCTCGGCGCGGCGGTTTGCTCGTTATATCTGCTACTTGTATATCTGCTATTTTTGAAAGGCCAAAGTGTAAAGTAAGGGGTATAGTCCACCGAAAGTCCATCCCCCCCACCTTCTGAGAGCCTGTGACGTCCCTGTGTGTGTGTGTGTGTGTGTGTGTGAGTAGTGGATGGAGGGAGGGAGGGGGGTTGTGTGGGGGTTAGATCGGCTTCCGCTCAAGACACGCGCGCCGGATTGAGTCCAGCTGCGACGGATGACAAAAGCAGAAAAACGCCTCGGGCGCGAGAGGCCCAAAAAAAAAAAACCCCGACCTCAACAACAACAACAGGAAAACGTAAAGCACGGTCCGTCGCTGTGAACGTGATGATTGTCTCTCTCTCTCTCTCTATATACGTCTCTGTGTCTCTCTCTTTATATACGTCTCTGTGTCTCTCTCTCTAAATACGTCTCTGTTCCAAACTGGCTGGGATTTTCTTTTTTTTTGTGAGCGCGGGGGCCACACAACAGGAAACGCCGGGGGGGGGGGGTTGATCACATTGTCAGTTGGGATTTTTTCACAGGTTCAGTGGGTTCAGCGTGGCCTCTTTATCCCCCCGACCCCCCCTGCCCCCCTCCACCCCCAACCCAGTGAACAATGTGTTTTGAAACCGCCAGATCAACGGGCATTCAAATGGCTCCTTGTGCTGAAAATGATGTTGGACAACATGATGTTATCCTTGACATTCTTGTCCTTGTCCATTTTCATGTCAAGGACCCCCAAATGTTTACGTATTTGGCCGCGGACCCCCATCTGAAAAGGTTTTGTGCCAGGGCCCCCCAGAAGGGAAGATTTGTGTTAAAAATTATTAAAGATTTTCCAATACTTTTAAGATTTAAAAAAAGAAAGAACTAGAAAATGTGCTCCTCGAAGCACATGTCTCCGCCAGTACTGTTCCTGATTAATCCTGTCTTACCTATTTATATTACATATTGGCACGTGTCACTTGACCAATGTTAGCTTGGCTGATGGAAGCTCACTTCAAAAAATATAAATTATTTTTTGAAGTGACACACCGTTTTATAGATTTCTATTTCGTCATGCGTCTCGTTAGCCAATCAAAGCACACCCTTTCAACATATTGTCATGTGTCACGTGAGGCTTGACCAATGTTAGCTTGGCGGACACACGGAAGGACGGAGTCGAAAACATACTCTCCACCTCTGGCGTAGACAAATATATGAAAAAGATGATGTACAAGTGAGGTGCTGTGAGATTTTTTTCCCTGTTTAGAGTGAAAAAATAGCATCCGGCTTTGTCGAGCGTCTTCACACTAACACAATTGTTCCCATGTTCGGGGGGGCCGGAAGATATATCAGTCTAGCTCTAGTAGCTTGCGTCTTCTGTCTATTAGCTACAATGAGATTGTAAAACTCGGATGTAAGCCCCCCAAGATAAATTAGGTGAGGTCATGCTAAGTAAAGCCCCACGTTAACTGACACACGCAGGGCAACGGGGTCAGTCATGCAGTGATGTCATCACGGCTGGCCGAGGATCCTGACCCCACGGTTAAATGACCCCCCCCCCACCCCCTCACCTTTCCATGACACCACTGGCATTCAGTCAAGCTTGACCTCTTGGTTGTGAACCTTGACTTTAAGGCAAAAGCCCCCCCTTCACGAAAAGGCACATTCCACAGCTTTTCCTTTTGTGTTCTTAAGTGGCACTTAAGTGCGCCGTTTCAAATTTGCTGACCACATTGTGGTGTATTCTAGTATCGTCCCCACGCGTGTCTTTGAGGATCGCAAACTCTTAAGCTGCAATAATAATAATAATACACTGTTTATGTTATTGAATGAAACCTGAAATAATAACGCTATCTCCATAATGTAGCAAAGTGATGGTTGAAATGACCGTAAAGTAGGCTACTGTTCAATCCAGTTTTACAGAACGTTTGTATTTAGTTTAACGATAAATGAAATAAAAATATTTTGAGAACCACTGACATTACAGCAACATAAGTTGTTAATAAAGAAAACTGTTAGGATTTAGAAGACATAGAATCCCCAGAAGCAAAGATTTGATTTAAACATGTTCACTTTAAAAAACATATATAATATTCAAAGATTTGCACACATTTTCATGATTCTACAAGCGATAACAAAATAGCAGATCTACAAGCTCGTATTCTTGTATATCTGCTATTTTTGAATAGCCCAAACTTAAAGTATAAAATGATGGCTATAGCTAAAAATCTAAAACGACACAGTATGCGTTCTGGGATTGAAGGGGTTAAGTGTGAACTGCAAGCACCTGTTTCAAACGGGAAAGTCCTTCCTGTGAGGGTGGGGAAAAAAAAGAAAAGAAAACGGATTTCCACCACCGCTTCCTCAGAGGTGATTTCACCATTGTTGTGTTGGCTCACTGACCTTTAGAGGAGGAAGGTCATGGCCTGCCAATCTGGGAGGAAGTGTGTGTGTGTGTGTGTGTGTGTGCACATCTCTCTCTTTCATACCATATTAGGGTATAGCTTCCTCCTCCACACATGTGACCCCACCGTGACCCACCCACCCCAACACGCTCCCCAAGACCCTCGTGTCCAGGGGGGGGGGGGGGTGCTCAGTACCAATACCACAATATAGAGAAATGCTTAGTTGCAAGTCAAAGAACTGCATTCAAAATGATACTGATGATATTTTTTTTTTTCCCGTAAATTAACACCCTACTTGATCATACTACGTAGCGTAACACAAAAGTATCAAAAGAAGCAGACCCACAAGCTCGAAACACGGCTCAAAATGCGTCTCAAAACTACGCGATTTGAGCTTGTACATCTGCTACTTTTGCTATTTTTTTTTTAACCCTGAAAAGGAATAGTTTGGGATTTTTTGAGGATATACTTCAACTACAAAAAGTACAGTAAAAGTAGTCAAATCTGTCTTTTTTTCTCCTTCTTTTCAAATAGCTCTACCCTAAGCAAACACTTCAGTTTGGTTGCCTATTCATCCAATCAGAAGAGAATACCCGTCAGCTTGTCTCAGTCTTATTGACCTGTTTCCTAGACTTGTGTTTTCCACTTCCTGTCGGATTTCATTGGATATCATTAGTCATCTGACCGGTTTCATTGGATTTCATTGGATCAAAAGACAGGAAGTGGAACACAGTGAAAAGCCTAGGAAACAGGTGAATAGTGTTCCAGTTCCAATTTTGTCTCGAGTATGCTGAGTTCTCCCTCCTGATTGGATCAAATTGGTATCCCGACCTGAAAATGTATTGAAAGTATTGAATAAATATGTTCACAATGCGCACGAATGTAACACATTGTGAACTTGTGGATCAGCTATATTCTCGCTCATCAACTAATTGAGCATTCAGCATTGCGATAGTTTTCATTGATCGATTGAATACTTTATCAGTCAAAAGTGTAAAACAGCACGGAGGTACAGTAAAACACTTGGGGACACTTGTTTCCATTGTGGTCCTATGTATTCAATTCATCAACAGAGCAGAGAATATTAACACATTAATACTACATGTCATCAACAAATACAACATTTACAGAGGAGAAAAAGGAACAACGGCGGCAGCAGGACCCCTCATTTCAATGAGAATTAATATTTAACTATTTTATTTTTCTGATAGATGCTTTTTTTCAGACCAGTTTTAAAAGAAGGCTTTCATGTCAGGGTATTGTGGTGGCAGAGTAGCAGAATGAATATTCCCCCATGTGTCAGGGACCCGGGTGTTTTTGGACCCATATGCAGCAACTCAACTCCAAAGTAAAGGCAGGAAACCAAGGAGGACAATTTAACGACGACTTAACTTAATAATAATAACAAATAACTGGTACACCACACAGGGCGAAATACAGGACACAGGGGAATACACGGAAATCCGGAACAACACACAATATGACAACACAACAATGATACGGCACAGAGTGTATTCACAGGCAGTGTTAAATAGTCTCTGAGGCTCGTTAGCCAACTAGGCACGGCTGACACCCGCAGGTGAGTCCACTCTAGGGAATCAAGAGTCCAACGAGGAGAGGGGAGGGGCTGGGGAGCCACTCCAGGAGCAAGACACACTGGGCAAAGTCACCCTAGGGCAAGGGCACATTAGACATTACACAGGGCAAGGGCAGAGGCAGGCAGCGCAGGGGCAGATTGTGACACCATGTTTGTACTAAATGTGGGGGTTACCAGCAGTGTTGATTTTGACAGCAAATTTAGATTTAGTTTTAGTCATCTGAAATGTTTTAGTTTTTGTCTAGTTTTAGTCGACTAAATCTACAGTTGATTTAGTCGACTAAAATGTGTTTTGGCGGTGCCTTGATGGCGTTGTATATTACACTTGGTTGCATAATGAAAATAGCCGATTTACAAGCTCACAACGCGTCGCAGCGCGACGCGTTGTGAGCTTGTAGATCTGCTATTTTCAGAGCGCAACACCCGAGCGCAACCAAACATAAAATTACTTGTCTTTTAGTTCTACTGGATCTCTTCTCCACTAGTCCCTCACTAACATTTTAGTCTAGTTTTTATTTGTTGACAAAATTGTCAATATATTTAGTCTTAGTTTTAGTCATCGTAGCTTAGTTTTTATTAGTTTATTAGTTTTTGTCAGTGAAAAAAGGTAGTCGACGAATATTTTTTGCCATAGTTGCAGTCAACAAAATCAACACTGGTTAGCAGATTGTGGGTGTTCCCTCTGGCGTCGTGGCCGCAGGGTGTCACTCACGTTGCCCGCTACTTTACCTCTGCGCCACCCAAGTGCCTTTTCCGCATTATGTGTTGTTTCATAACAACGTGATATTCACATTCTGCGTGGGCGCATACCACAGTTTGAGAAAACATGCTTTCAGGCAAAGTAATCACATGGGAAAGAAATGCCCCTGGTGTGTAGCGTAAGTAGCCTACTGTTAGAGGCATGGTGTTGTGCACATTAACGTGTGAGAGCTATAATGTAGGCTGACATCTTCAGAGCCTGTTGTTTACGTTCCCCATGTCTGTTTGATGTCCGCACGCCTCAATGCTCCAGTACTCGGAGTGCTACTGCTGTTAACATATAGAGTAGCCTATAAGAACTAGAGAGCGGACGGCCCTGCGCCCACCTATTCATTTCAATCACCCAGCACATGAGGCAGCCGGAAGTACACTCTTCTTCTGCAATTGACCACAACCATTTTGGTTGTAGAGCAGGCACACTCTAGCATTTCAGGAGATAGAAGCCTGCGCGGTAGCGTTTTAAATAAAGAAGTCTTGCAATACCGGCTTTGACCACCAGGACACGGCAGCTTCGCTGATCCCCCACTGTCCTGGAGGCTTGTGTGAACAAATCTACTCAAATCTACAAATCTATAAATCTTCAAATGTAGAAGAGAAGAAAAATAAATTCAAGAAAGATTCAACCGGTTGTTTTAGACAATTGCTGACGAGTCGTATTTGTGATGCTACACCACTGACCGATGTTGGTTCTGCCTGTCACAATTATGACATAATCGCGTGATGATGATGTCATGTTGTTATTGTGCTGTTTTTATGTGTGAGGACTACGGATACAAATTTGCTTCTAGCTAAATCCGGCATGTTTACATGAGATCATGTTCAGTTGATTGAATTCACGTTCATGTATTGAATGTTCATTAATGTGGATTGTCCCATCTAAATAAACAAATAAAGAAAGTAAGTACACACATTTACACATTCACATTTATGCATTATCATTAGAATAGTCTCCCATTCAACTGTATATATATATTTTTTTTTTTCAACTTTCAACTTGGCCTGAGGCCTCCCTATTTGGGCATTTAGGGCAATTATTGTCAAAAAGTTTCATACATTTTCAAAAACTTTGTTTCCAAAAATTGTGAAAGTATACTGCTTGGCCAATCGTATATACATTATAATGCTTTTGTATATTTCAGACTCTATATTTATATTATTTGCTTATGTTAACAGATTTGTATTTATTTTATGTGCCAATGTTCAATGCCAAAACAAATGGCAATTATCTGTATTTAATCACCATTTAAACATTCATGATCATGACAGCCCTATATGTGCATAGCCCTCAATGCATTCGCAGATTCTGCAATTACATTATTTTGACAGCAAACGCTCCAGCTCATCAGAGTATATATATATGAACAGCAAATTAGTAGAATAAGTTGCCGACAAGAAATATCCGGGCCGTTTTTTTGTATCTTCCTTTTTTTTAAACTTTCCTTACCACTTGTCTCTCTCTCTCTCTCTTCTCTCTCCCCTCTGTTTCTTAATTTCAGGATAATAATAGCCTTGCCCTGTTTAACAGTCTCTGAATTGGGAGGAGAGACATAAATTCATGCTAAATGCTTGCTGTAAAAGAATCACATTATTGATTCAGTGCTCTCAACATTGATTGTAGTGCAAATCAACGAGCTCCCCGGTACGCCTGACAAATTTAGTCGATTAGCATCTCAAATATGCTGGTATAATTCTTTTTTTTTATCTAATGCCATTATTCCCCAGCAGTCACTTCTTTCACTTGTATCTCTTAAGCATTGATCTTAATACATTATTTTATATAATTATTTTGACATTGTTACCACTAATTTCTAACATGTCCCTCTCACTCTGGCGCTCTTGTTGCCTTTGCGTTTATTTGTCAAGCCTGACTAAGTGTGTAGATGAACCATCTTTCTTTTTCTTTTTTCACGTCCCTCTCTTCTTCATGCTTTGCTACTTTTCTGTCAACGGTAAAAAACTCATCTCGACAGAAGCCTTTTAATAACCCTCCCAAAAGGTAGGGCTAATGAGACAGGGCCCGCGTGGGACAAACACACACACACACACACACACACACGCACTCACGCACGCACGCACACGCATGCGTGCACACACACACACACACACACACACACACACACACACACACACACACACACACACACACACACACACACACACACACACACACCCCGATGGTGGAGGAAACCAAACCATGCAAGGTACCAACCTGCTCATTGGAGCAGTTAGGGGTTCAGGGACGGGATGGAACCGGGAACCATCTGATTCTGAATACCACCATTTTTTTTTTACTTGCCCAGTTATAGGGCAACAGGGCAACCCTTAGTGTCAACCGATGGACCACTACTATTTACAAGCTCTCAATGCGTCGCTTAGATATAGTCTTAGATATTTCATACTTTTGAATAAAAGGAAAGGTTAAGCTTCAGTCTGTGATTTCGTCACCTGGTTGGCAGTATGTAGAACAGCAGGAACGAGATTACTAAAACATCATAATGTTACACAATATTGTGTTAATTGTTTATGAATCAGCCCTAGTGTGTGGGGGGCGACATTCTGTTTCACAATTCGCACATTAGGACTTGGTCATACAAACATTTTCAGTGGTGAGATTTTATTTAGCTTTAATCCATAATGAGCCGCGTGGCGCCTTGTGCACGTGTGGCTGCATGGTGCAGCCGAGTGAAAGGGATATGTGTCAAAGTGTGCGTGGGCTAAGAACTGTGTCAGCATGAGGCACGAGTCATGTCCTTGTGTAACACACCGCCGTCACATTTTTCACACCGCCTTTTTACGCACACACACACACACACACACACACACACACACACACACACACACACACACACACACACACACACACACACACGTCTTACACACACTGAGCCGGGGAAAACAACTGGCAGAATGAATGTTCTTAAAGCAGTGCCTCTCAAAGTTTTTCGAGTCATGGACCCCCAAATTCATATTTTCATATTTTAGAAATGTTTTTTAAAATTACTTGAATTATTTAAAAAATAGAACATTTTGAAATTATTCAAAATGTTCCAATGTTTTTCAAAAGTAGCAGATGTACAAGCAGCTTGCAGTACTTGCAGCACGGCACAAAGTGACGTGCTGTGAGCTTGTAGATCTGCTATTTTTGAATAGCCAATGGATAAATGGATAAAGTGGATAAATTGATTGTGATACTATATTAATTACTTTTGCTGGGGACCCCTGGAACCCCCTCAATGGAGACTCTATGAGTCTCCTACCAGAGACTCCACCGGTCATCACATTGGCTCAGGAATGCGACAAAAACAAAAACATCTCCATGAATTCAAGGCTCCATTGGGTGAGTAATCGATAGGAAAAAAAATGTCCTTTTGGAGGTGAACTATCCCTTTAAAGGTCTTGAAGGGAGAACAACACATCATTCACACCTTGAGACACTGACTGGAGTCTTACACACACTGAGCAGAATGAATGTTCTTAAAGGTCTTGAAAGGGAAAACAACAGATCATTCACACCTTGAGATATTTATCATCGCTATCGGGCAGAAAACCTTGTATCTCCATATTTCAACCTTTTTTTCACCTTTTTTTCACCATCACCAGCGGCGATATATACATATATATAGTCTCTGTCGGGTGGAAAACTCGTCCAAAACTGTTACTTCGCACCACGTTTCGAGCTTGTAGATCTGCTACTTTTGATGCTTTTGTGTGACGCTGTAGTATATGATAAGTAGGGCGTAAATAATCACACCCAGTGTGAAGTGGGCGGTGTGTGGTCATCACAACATGACTCACTTAAAAAAACATAAACGTGTTTTTTTAAGTCCATACTGCTATTCATAGGGCTGCACATGTGTCATGTGTTTCGCTAGCCAATCACAGTCCTGAATTTGCAAAGTCAGCCAATCACATTACAGCTAGTGGTGATGACACTAGCTGTAATGTGATTGGCTGACTTTGCAAAAGTATAGATTTGCATTGACTGTGGAAGGGTTAGGGTTGTAGACTGCGTTGTAGACTATTGGCCAATCACGGTGCAGGATTGGTCAGTGTCCAAACCTCACTTATAGGGGGCGGTTACACCGCCCCAAAAACACAAACGGTTAGAATACGGAGATAAGAGGTTTCTGTCCGACAGCAACGATATACTGTGCAGTATATCACAGACCTCTAGCTTTAGCTCGTGGTCAGTTATACATGAGGAATGTGGGTCAATGCCTTCTCCTCTCCTCAAGGGCATCTCCATTATAACCAAATGACTGCATAGTGTTCCTATGTCCTCGCTGGTCCAGAGGATTTGCTGCACAATAAATATTTACTGGGATTTACCAGTGGTGGAAAAAGCACTCAAATGTTTTACTTAAGTAAAAGTATCAATACTGCACTGTAGAAGTACTCTGTTACAAGTAGAAGTCCGGAATTCAAAATTTACTTGAGCAAAAGTACAAAAGTATTGGTATCAAAATGTACCTAAAGCACCAAAAGTAAAAGTACTGAAATGTTTGAAAATAGCAGATCTACAAGCTCACAGCTATTTTCAAATAGCGTATGTATAAAATAGGACTAAAGTGGTTCATGTATGTTTTATAATGTAATAATTTACATCTGAAAAGTAACTAGTAACTAAAGTTTTTCAAATAATTGTAGTGGAGTAAAAGTACAATATTTGCCTCTGAGATGTAGTGGAGTAGAAGTAAAAGTATTGGAAATTGGAAATACTCTAGTAAAGTGCAAATACCTAAACAAATTAAATTACTTAAGTATACAGTACTTGAGTACATGTACTTAGTTACTTTCCACCACTGGGATTTACAATAAATATTTACTGGGATTTACAATAAATCTTTACTGGGATCTCCCCCAGGCAGTGACCCATGGTGGTGCGAAGCCATGAACCAGCTTTTGTTTTGTCTGGGGTCTTGTCTTGTGTACATATTAGTGCTGCAGAAACCGGCGGAACCGGATCCAACATCGAGGAAGCGGAATCGGTTCCATATCACATTTTGGAACCGTTTTTCCGGAACCGGTTTCATCACACTGTCAGAGCTGGGATGCACGTCTGCAATACAATTACAATGTGGTGTTTTTTTTACATTTCTTTTTAAATAAATTCAAGAAAATAGAAGACCTAAAATCTGGCCTGGCCATCTGCACTTGGACTGACCGGGGTAACATAATGTATGAACAACAGATATAAATATGTGCATTAAGTACCGTGTACAATCTATACTACCAGTAATGTGAGCATAAATCTATGTGTGTGCGTGTGTGCGTGTGCGTGTGTGTGTGTGTGTGTGTGTGTGTGAGAGTGTGTGTGTGTGTGTGTGTGTGTGTGTGTGTGTGTGTGTGTGTGTGTGTGTGTGTGTGTGTGTGTGTGTGTGTGTGTGTGTGTGTGTGTGTGTGTGTGTGTGTGTGTGTGTGTGTGTGTGTGTGTGTGTGTGTGTGTGTGTGTGTGTGTGTGTGTGTGTGTGTGTGTGTGTGTGTGTGTGTGTGCGCGCGCGCGTGCGTGCGTGCGTGCGTACTGTATGGTTCCTTTGTTTGTTTGTTTTGACTTTACACCCACTCAGAAGTCACTGGCTTTTTAATAAAACCCATAAAAAGGTTGAATATCTTTTTTTTTTTGTGGCTTTTTATGCCTGTATTGATAGTGACGTGTGTTAGACAGGAAATGGGGGAGAGAGACGGGGAATGACACGCATCAAAGACCATCGGGAACGAGACTCGAACCCACGACACGCTGTCAGGTTACGTTGTAGCCTATAGGTGCCTGGACCGCTAGGCCAGTGGTCTGCAGGTTGAACAGCCTAGTTGCTTGTGGTTCCTGCGAGCTAGAAAGAAACATTTTAGTTGCGCCTTAGGTTTCCCCTAGGCCAGGGCGTAACAGAAGGGATATACTGTATAGATCATACTGTCATCAGTGAATAATATATGCGGGGCTGATATATGTACAGTGTCACCCAGCTACACCAGTGGGAATATGGTGATTTTTCAACAACCATCCAAGCTGTGATCGGTCTATACCTTTGAGAGGACAAAACATACAAACAAACCCTGTTCTCTAGACCAGTGGATCTCAAAGTGGCCATAATTAGTTAATATAGCATCAGTCATTTGAACTTTATTTAACTTTAACCATATTTTATACCTTGGCTCTTTTTGACAATTTGTTTTCACACAAATCTTCGCTTCTGTAGGGTCCCTGGCACAAAATCATTTTGAGATGGGGTCCTGCGGCCAAATACATATCATTTTGGGAGTGCTTGACATGAAAAAAAGTTTGAGAACCACTGTTCTAGACAGCTTGGCTTTTAGCCACAAAAGACCTCGGTTATCATCGAGCTCTATCAGTGAGCGTTACCTGGACAACCATCATAACACTGCACACATTTTAATGAAACCTCATCCCTATTTTTTCCATTGTGTCATTATTTATCAACTTCTCGCTCAAGCGGCTGGGACGGGAGTCAGGACACAGACCGTTGCAGACCGCCACTAATCCCTATGTTCGGCGTTTATGGGGTGGCGCGTCATTTATTTATTTTATCATTAAAGAAGGATGACGTCCCTTTCGCAGAGCAGCGAGGGCAGACATGATGATCACAGGGACAAAGAACATACTCAGACAACTAGTGAAATCAGAAACCCCCCGGACACAATGGAAAGGAGTTAAACCCTCTATAGTCTGAGAACTGGACTTGAGTTACAACTGTACTTTGATCACATTGTTTTCTGTCTTCTACACCAAGGGTCTTCAACGTTTTTCAGGCCACTGAGAGGGAGATGAAGCAGCTAGGGACCCTCCCCCCCTCCCTCCCCCACCACTACATATTGTATAGCAGGGGTCTTCAACGTTTTCAGGCCAAGGACCCCCTAGCTGAGAGAGAGATGAAGCAGGGACCCCCTCTATATCGTATAAAATTGTGTTTCAGATTCAACATTTTTTGTTTTACGGGTCTGCTCTTTTTTCCCTCTACACCTATACCTCTTTGCCCAAAATAGCCGATCTACAAGCTCACAACGCCTCGCAGCGCGAGGCGTTGTGAGCTTGTAGATCTGCTATTTTTGGCTAAAGTTCTCCTCAGAAAAGAGATGCTAGGGTTCAAGTTTAAGGTAAAATAAAAAATCCTATCACACAAAGATTTGGCGGACCCCCTGTAGTAACTCTAAGGACCCCCTAGGGGTCCCGGACCCCCTGTTTGAAGACCCCTGTTGTATAGAATTGTGTTGCAGATTAAACGTTTTCATAGATTTCATAGATACTGTATGCTCCATAGACTCGTTTGACATGTTGGATGCATCTGTATTTTCACCACTTAAACCGTCAATACCTGGTAAAGTTGACCTTTCACTAAGTACTTAGTCTGCTTTTTTCCCCCTCTCTATGCCAAAAACAGCCGATCCACAAGCTCAAAAAGCCTCGCAGCGCTAAATTTCTTGGCTAAAGTTCTCCTTAGAATAGGGATGCTATAGGGTTCAAGTGATGTAAAAAAAATAATCCTATAACAAAAAGATTTGGCCGACCCCCTGTAGTAAATCTGAGGACCCCCTAGGGGTCCCTGACCCCCTGTTGAAGACCCCTGGTCTACACCAAATCTCTTTGCCAAAAATAGCCGATCTCCAAGCTACACAACATGTTTTGACACATTGTGAGCTTGTACAATCTGCTAAAAGGATTACACAAAAAGTCCCCGGGGACTTGTTTACCATTGTGGTCCTATTATGTATTCAATTCAATAACAGAGCATAAAGTATCAACACATTATGTCATCGACAAATACAAATAGCTATATTTACAGGAGGAGGAAAAGGAAAAACCTAGTAGGCAGTGTATGAGCCCCTCATTTCTATCTCCACCTTTCCAGTTTTCTAGACTAGCCCTTTCCCCCTGCTGAAACGTCCAAGTATAGACTTGTATTTGCTTTCATATTAACTGTACGTCCAGTGGCTTGTGTCCTTGTGTGTGTGTGTGTGTGTGTGTGTGTGTGTGTGTGTGTGTGTGTGTGTGTGTGTGTGTGTGTGTGTGTGTGTGTGTGTGTGTGTGTGTCCGTCTGGGCCTCTCCTCCCTACGCTGTGGAATAAGGAGTGGGCCAGTTCAGTGCGGTGCGCTGCGGTCGGAGGCACGGTGACACTGTGACAGTGACTAAGTGCTTTAAACCCTGTCTGTCTGTCTGTCTGTCTGTCTGTCTGTCTGTCTGTCTGTCTGTCTGTCTGTCTGTCTGTCTGCCTGCCTGCCTGCCTGCCTGCCTGCCTGCCTGCCTGCCTGCCTGCCTGCCTGCCTGCCTGCCTGCTCCTGGTTCAAGCCATTGATCTGTATATCGTTTTGCAGTCTGCCTCGGAAAACGGCTACCCTCCCGAGAACACAGGCTTGTAGTTTACTGCTATTGTGTGACACGCTTGTGTGATGAAGCAGGGCATATATATATATATATGTATGGAGATACGAGGTTTCTGCCTGTCAATGACGATTTATTTTCCAACACAGGGCTTAAAAATCTGTCCGTTTTTGGGCCAAAGTGGATGTTTTCAGTGCTGCTGCCCCGCGTGGGTATAGCAGTGAAAGTTTCCTTTTTTAAGGTTTAGTTGTTTTTATTGTGGATGACCGCAAGGTGAAGCCAGACAATAAGTTAAGTGGATGCGTCTGACACACATACACACACACACACACACGCACGCACGCACGCACGCACGCACGCACGCGCGCGTGTGTTTGCTGTATGTTTTTTGACTTGCTGGCAAGAGAGAGAGAAAGTGAAAGATTGGTGAGTTGAGCTACTAGTTCAAAACACCGTCCTTGTAGCAAGAGTCACAGGTTTGATTCCCACTTTAAAAAATATAGAGTCCAAGGTGATTCCCCCAAAAAAATGTCAACAGGTGCGGGACAACAATACATATGTAGAAATGTACTGTTCTGTTTAGTGTACAGAAGTACACACCTGTAAGGGGCTATTTGGAACCACATCAAGGAACCATGAGGGTCCCTGGACCACATTTTGAGACCCACTCAAGCAGAGTGTTTCCAGTGAGCCAACATGCACAATATCAGCACCCTGACTCTGTTATTTTGACCAGAATGGAACAGAGCCTTCATTAGTATCATGACATCAGACATTTGGTGCATGAGCTTGGCTGAGGAGCGAGACTGGGGCGACGCTACAACCTGCGGGGCTTATGACAGAACGCCTCTAAGTCAGATTCCCGCCTAGACGGCACGAAATTCTGGGCGCCGAGGACTGTCGGCTGGCGTTGCGTAGCCTGGCCCCTTGCCGGGTGCGGAGAGCCCAGGGGCGTCAATTGGGTATGGCAAGGTATGGCAGGTGCCATACCTTGGCTCAAAAAATAAAATAAAAATAAAAATGTAATACAAAAATCATGAATAGTAGACTACTGCAGGTGTAAGACCATTGTGCTTGTATTGTGTTATAGGTATAATGCATAGTTTTCTATGCATTTCGGGGGTTTTGACCCCCCCAAAAAAATTCTGCTTCGCCCAGGATATAGGTGTCCCTTATTTCAATCTCTGGGAGTTGGCAACCCTAACCGTGCTGATTGATTGATTGATTGATGTACTTTATTTAGTAAGACATGAGAACAACAGTACATGGAAGTACAAATTCACAATACGAGGTCTATACCTTGCTATACCTTAGCTTTTGCTGAACTGACGCCACTGGGGGGGCCGTTCGTGACTAGCCTGGAAACCAGACGAATCTGCCAGTGCAAAGAAAATAAAAATAATTTGCCCTCGGCAGATTTGGTCTAGCACCGCTCAGTTGTGATTGGATGTCGCTGCCCCCTAAGTTGTGGGGCACCAATCAGGGCCCAGTATGCAAATGTGGGGCGGATTTATCACCAGAGGCATTTTTTTTAAATCAGCCCCTTGGAAATGCAGGTTCCACACAGAGATTCCAGACTAATGTCTACGCAGTGATATTAGTCTGCACATGCCAGGCTAGTTTGTGAAAGATGGCGCCCCCCCTGCCCCCCCCCCCCCTCTGGGCGCGCACTTCATGTCTGTGAACAACTTGGTGCCAAATGACTCAGAAACCAATGGGCGACGTCATTGCTCCCTTCGTCCATGTTTTTTCTAGGTTAAAAGTGGTTAAGTCACTGGGATCTTTGTGCTTTAGTTTACCCCTGGCACACACATGATGATGGAGTCTTGGCGTTGGTCTGGATGCTGAGTTCAAGTCTCAGTATTTTGAGGCCAGGAGACGAGGTCTACTCGATCAATCGTCGACGTTTTGTGTCCCTTCGGAACATCATCAATTAGATGACTAAACAGCAACACAATGGAGGATTGTATATTACATCTGAATTTAAGCCTCTCTCTCCTGTTTTTGGGGGACGACCAGCTTGTCTCTGGTCTAGCTGGGTGGTGTTGACACTAAAAGTCCCGAAGACAAAAAAAAACTGGCGTAATCCGGCTACTGTGTAAGAAAGGGGGGAAAAGCAGCTAGAGCTATAATATAGTGCCACCCCTTGTCTTAAGTTTGTTCAACTGTGTCTCATTCTTTATCCCCAGAGAATGAGACGACCGGAGACAGTGCTTAAGTGTTCCTCCCTCCCCCCGTCTCTCTCTCTCTCTCTCTCTCTCTCATTCTCTCGTCTTTTCTCTTCTTAAGGATGCAGCTGTGTGGTGCCACTCGGACCGCACCAGGCCGCGGCGATGAACTCAGAACCCCCCCACCACACATACACACACACAAACAAACACGCACCACCCCCCTCATTTAACTTCTGTTACGGTACTTAGGTACAATTTTGATGTACTTTCTTTCTACTCAAGTCAAACTGAATTGAATACAGGTCTGTTACTTGTGCTATCAATGCACTGAATGGGACATTATCACGTGTTATCAGACGATCAATCTGGGAACCCATCGCCAAAATGAAAAGGAAAAACAGCGCCCTCTGCTGTTTTTTACAGCTTTATCTCACTTGGCTCTGGGAGGAAGTCGACGTAGCACACGTGCGCAAGGAAACCGGGGTTTTGGTCTGCCTTCAGCCTTTCACTTCCGGTGGTGCGACTATGTTTTCATTCCCACTAACAATATTTCTACACAGAACACTAACACCACTTCTCCCAGAGAACATGGATGGTTTTGGTTATAAGCCCACTTGTTTCTATGATGAAAGAGCAAGTTAAAATGTGAATATCTTTCCATGGTTGTCTGCTCCGAGGACGCTATTGTTAAATGAGTTTCGGTTTTGTTTTTAGTGGGAAACAGAGCACAGACAGTAAATCCCGCCCACTACATTTGATTGGGTAAAGCGCGGCCTGCTTCCTGATCTGAAGGCATGCCCACTTGTAGGTCAGTGCGTACACGTTATGACGAACCCCCCCGACAGATTCAAACGCAGAGCAGAATCTGTTCTTGAGAGATTAGTATCTCACCTACTTAGACCATTAAAACGTGATAATGTCCCATTCAGTGCATTGACAGCATGAAACGGGTGCAGGGGTCAGCAACCTTTTTGACATGAAGTGCCATGTTTTTATTTTCTTTATAGTCAGTGTGCCGTATCAACAATATGTTTGATTATGACACCATATCAAAAGAAACTAGTTCCAACCGATTTAGATTGCCGTATACATAACAACCTTCATTTTATTTTTTTATTTTGAAATTATCAGGACATTGTAATGATTATTAACAACAACACCTCATCTACCAGACTCCACCGAAATTATTTTAAATAACGTTTTATTTTCGAACTCATATTTTATATATTATATATGTTTTTCCTTTTTTTTTAAATATAGGAAACATACAAAAAAAAAGAAGGATATTTACTCACAACCCTGCATAAAAAAAAATTTAGTCCCGGCTCTCATACACATTCAACACCATTCAACAGACCCCCCTACCCCCACCACCCGACCCCCCCAGATCTCCTCTTCCTCTACCCCCCCCCCCACACACACACACACACACACACACACACACACACACACACCAGCAGCTCCCAGCACAATGACCTCATGCCGGAAACGGAGCTTTCTTCTCCACAGAGAAAGGTCTTTCTGTCTCAGTAAACACTGGGGCCTCCTCACAATCAGCTGGGAGAGTTTTTTTTCTCACCCCCCACACACATCCCCCCAGATGGGGAGACGGACGGAGATAAGGGGAGGGCAGAGAGAGAGAGAGAGAGAGAGAGAGAGAGAGAGAGAGAGAGAGAGAGAGAGAGAGAGAGAGAGAGAGACAGAGAGAGAGAGAGAAAGAGAGAGAGAGAGAGAGAGAGAGAGAGAGAGAGAGAGAGAGAAACAGAGAGATAGAGACAGGCAGAGAGACTGTGCGTGCGTACGTGTGAGAGCGAGAGAGAGAAAGAGACAGAGAGAGAGAGAGAGAGAGAGAGAGAGAGAGAGAGAGAGAGAGAGAGAGAGAGAGAGAGAGAGAGAGAGAGAGGTGCAGGCTGTGAGGTACGTACACGTTTTGCACGTTCCAGAAATGCCTCAGACTTTCCAGCCTCAAAACCAAAACAAAGACTCCAGTGAGGTATAGGCTGGTAGCTATGACCTCAGACCCCCCCCCCCCCCCCACACACACACACACACACACACACACACACTCCAGTGCCCCCACTTTTCCTCCTCTTCTTCTTCTTCTTCTTCTAGCCGGAGCCCGTTTTCACACGGTGTGTTTTCTTTTTCCCCCAAAAAAAGAAAAAAAAAGAAGCAAATCCCCCAGCTCTGGACGTGGAGCCAGGCTGCATGCAAAGCCACCGGGCCGTGTGGAGCCAGCATGTCTAGCGAGCACCTCCGAAGGAACAAGAGGCGATTCTGGGCTTCAACAGGTCCTGGCGGGGCTGCAGAAATAAGACCCTCATCCATCAAGAGACCCCCCCCCCCTCCCGCTCTTACCCCCTCACCACCCCTCTACCCCAGTCTTGAGTCGACCCCCCCCCCCCCCCCCCAACTCCTTCCATAACACAAGGACATGTGTTGTTCCACAATCGCCTCCCTTGTCAACAATGTACAAAGTGTTCACTTTCTCAGCTTTTTAGGCGCCCCCCCCCAACCCCCCCCCCCTTTAAATGGGACTTTCTTTTCATAGGAATAGAACGGTCCCTATTTATAGTGGACCTGAGGTAATAGAAAATTTGGGCCCCCTCTTGGTTAAACAAATGTAGCATTTAAGAACGGCGTCGGCACGGTGGCCCGTTTATGTTTTGGGTCTTGTCTCGGCGGCGTTTCGGGCCCGCGTCTGTGGAGGGGGGGGGGGGGGTGGGGGTGGCGGTGGGGGGGGGACTGTCACGGCGCTATAGCGCTAAAAGAGCTGCTGTCTGTCTCTGGAGCCGCCTCGGAGGCAGCGAGGGCTTTTGAACGCGGATCGTCTTTCCCCAAAGTTCTTGCGGCAGACGCTGCTGTCAAAGAGCTCTCTCATGGCTCCCTCAGGGCCTTACAGACGGCCGGCCTGCGAGGGATTAGGGGGAAAAAAAACCTCGGGCCCAGCCGGCCGGCGGGCGGGCGGGCGGTGGCAAAAAAAAGAAACCATGCAAGCCAGCCACTGTTCGGAGTCCGTCTGTATTACGTCAACGAACGCAGGGACGTGCACAGATAGACTCTAGGTGGTGCTAGAGCACCTGCCCTTTGCCCTCTTGACCAGAAGTGCCCTTTTGAAAAAAGGGCACAGCAGGGGTCTTCAACAGGGGGTCCGGGACCCCTAGGGGGTCCTCAGAGTTACTACAGGGGGTCCGCCAAATCTTTATGTGATATGATTTTTCTTTTTACCATTATCACTCGAAACCTAGCATCCATTTTCTGAGGAGATCTTTAGCCAAAAATAGCCGATCTACAAGCCCACAACGCCTCGCGCTGCGAGGCGTTGTGGGCTTGTAGATCGGCTAATTTTGGCAAAGAGGTATAGGTGTAGAGGGAAAAAAGAGCAGACCAAGTAAGTATAATTTACTTGAGCACCTGCCCCTCAAAATGTCTGTGCACGCCACTGGCACGGGAGATTATGTCCCCAAACCAGTTTTCAGTGGTTCTCAAAGTTGGGGGTCCCCAGGCAAAATGTGTTGATAAAGCATCGGAATCAGTTGAACAAATTCAACCCTATAGACGTGGGCCGACATACGAGCACACGCTTCACAATGCGACGCCGTTGTGAGTGTGTAGATCTGCCATTTTCGAAAAAGAAATCTTGAAAAAATAGAAGTGGAATATTTTTTTAGGCATTTTTAACAACACAAATCATTGTACGGGGGTCCTTGGCCCAACATATTTTTTTCACGTGTGGGTGGGGGTCCACGGTCAAATGCATTATTCATTTGGAGGTCCTCGATATATTTGAAACGGTTTGCGAACCTTTATGTTGCATGATAGTCCAACTCAATACAGACATGTTTCTATACAGCGCAGGGGTCTTATGTAACTTTGTCATGAGGGCGGGGGGGGGGGCTGCTGCAAATGCAAGGGTCCGAGCCCCTTGATTAACATGCTGCAGCTGTGCTGCCTGCAGATCTGCAGGTCTCGCAAGATGAATGCATTTGATGTTCCAATTACAAAGATGACCACTTTATCTCCAAATTACAACTTTGTTGATGTGTTGTTTGACATTTATCATGCAAGAGTGGCAAAGCAAAATAGCCGATCTATGAGCTCACAACGCTTTGCGGGGTGAAGCATTGTGAGCTCGTAGTTCTGCTATTTTCACTACTTTAAATATATTTTTTTAAATAATATTTTTTTGGACATTGGTTTCAAATCAAACGCAGCACTGAGCATTTAATTGGCGATCATTCAAAAATCTTTGCTCTGTGAAATATACAATGACATATTTTCTTTCTTTCTTTTTTTTTTTTACGAGGTCTAAGCGTCAGCCTGGCCCTCGTGCCACTGACCCCCAGAGCAGTGCTCCAGTGAATGGAGCTAAGTGTGTTGTAAGTGGCGGAAACTGTAGACACCCCCATGTCCCGCCCACCCCCCCCCCCCCCCCCACACACACACACACACACACACACACACACACACACACACACACACACACACACACACACACACACACACACACACATACAATTTTGTATTATTATACTTGAGAGGACCTCAAAATTACAGAATTGAACTAGCTGAAACTAACAGAAAAATCTGAGGTCACAGCCGAGTTGGCAGGGGTCAGCCGCATGCTGCACACGTGAAATGCACATCCGCACACGCGAGCGTGTGTGTGTGTGTGTGTGTGTGTGTGTGTGTGTGTGTGTGTGTGTGTGTGTGTGTGTGTACACACACAGACACAACTAACCTCTAAATGTCGCAATCCTAACCCCTAAACCTAACCTCTAAATGTCCTTATCCTAAACCTGACCTCAAGCTGAATCTTTTTCAAATTGTAAGCCTTTTACTAAAATATATACATATATCTTCTTTTTACTATAAAACTGTCATTTCTCTTGTGAGTTCAAAGAAAATGGCCCTCACAATGTCTATTTCTCAAATTCAACTACTTGTGGGGAAACATGGCCCTCACAAGTATAGAAACACACACGCACGCAACACGCACCCACGCACGCACGCACGCACGCACGCACACACACACACACACACACACACAGACACACACACACACACACACACACGTCTCACGTGTGCAGCATGCGGCCGACCCCTGCTAACTCGGCTGTGACCTCTGGCACACTTCTAGGCCGCATGTCAAAATAAGCCGGAGAGATGTCACAAGCTCTCGACAAACCAGCTTTTTTTGAGTGTCCACAAACACACAAGTGTGTGCACGTGATGTGCACGTGCTCTGAGAAGAGGAGATCACATGCACATGCAGGCTGCGAAGCAAAAAACAAGCGAGGCCCCAAAATGTTTGTTTGTGCGAACGCAAACATAACCTTATATACATGTAGGTCTTTATGTCGTTGCTGTCAGGTTGAAACCTTGTATGTCCAAAACCATTACTTTTTTATATTAACACATCGGGTGCCAGAGGTTTATTAAAATATTATACGTTCAGTGCCTGCATTTCTTCCATCCACTTACGTTGATACGTTTCGTGCTCTAGAAGACCCGACACGGAAGTGCATGTAAACAGAGTGTGCGTGCGAGACGGCGGAGGGTCCCGACTAACGCCTGGAACAATAATATTTCTAACGCGATCCTCCATTGCAGTATGATCGCCGAAAAACAAAGTAGGCTATGTTATGTTATGTTATGTTTGTCTGAATGCTTTCATTCATCATACAAGAGTGTCGCACAAAAGTAGTGAAAATAGCCAATCGACAAACTCAAAACACGTTGCGATGTGATACGTAGCTTGTTGATCTGCTGTTTTCAAAAAATGTTGACATTTTTTTTTAAACATTTTACAACACAAATTGTGTATTGCGGTGGTGGGGTTCCGTGGCCGCATTAATTTGGCGGGTCCTTGACATGAAAATGATTGAGAACCACTGCTTTATAAAACAACATTAGACGATAAGGTTTGACCTACCCTGGTCGCTAATTTCGGGGCCTGTTTTCATAGGTGGCACACAAAGTATAGGTACGCTATTCTGGCACATTCCGCACAGACGAGGTTGGGTGGATTTGGCCAAACGTGTAACAATTGGCTACTAATCCGCACGTTTGCATGACAGCGAGGCCGACCCGCCGTGACCCCTGTCCACCAACCTACATGGATCAGGAGCACAACAATGCCTCACATAGTTCACTGGAATGAACACACAGGAATGTCTACTTATTGTACCCACACACACACACACACACACACACACACACACACACACACACACACACGTACACGTACACGTACACGTACGCGTACACGCACACACACACACGCACACACACACACGCACACACACACACACACACACACACACACACACACACACACACACACACACACACATGTGTGCAAATCACCGCTGGATCATGGCGGTAAGCAATATAGGCTAAACCAGGGGTCTTCAACAGGGGGTCCGGGACCCCCAGGGGGTCCTCAGAGTTACAACAGGGGGTCCGCCAAATCTTTGTGTGATATGATTATTTTTTTGCCATACCTTTTTACCTTACCTTGAACCTTAGCATCCCTTTTCTGAGGAGAACTTAAGCCAAAAATAGCCGATCTACAAGCTCACAACGCCACGCGCTGCGAGGCGTTGTGAGCTTGTAGATTGGCTATTTTTGGCAAAGAGGCATAGGTGTAGAGGGGAAAAAGAGCAGACCAAGTAAAAAAAAAAAAGTTCTGAAACACAATTTTATACAATATAGAGGGGGTCCCTGCTTCATCTCTCTCTCAGCTAGGGGGTCCTTGACCTGAAAACGTTGAAGACCCCTGGGCTAAACTGTGGTTTGGGACTCCCAAAACTCTTTTCAGAACGAGGAGGACCCAAAAGATACATTCGGTGTCTCTCTCCGGGACTCAAGCTTGTGCCCTGTAAAAAATAATAAATATTTTCACTATTTCTTAACAGTTTTTTGTTTTAGTTTTAGCTTTTGAACTGTGTGGATGATGCGTTTTTGTGTTAGCTATACGGTGGCTAGCTAGGATGGTTTCTTTAGCCTATACGGCAGCTATAGCTACGACGGTGCCTTTTTGTGTTAGCTATACCGCAGCTAGCTACGATGGTTTCTTTTTGTGTTAGCTATACGACGTTTAGCTACGATGGTTTCGACATACGGCGGCTAGCTACGATGGTGGCTTTTTGTGTTAGCTATATGCCAGCTACAGTTGCTACGTCGGTACCTTTTTGTGTTAGCTATGAGAGAAAATGTTGCGTTAGCTATACGCCGGCTAGCTACGACGGTGGCTTTTTGTGTTAGCTATATGCCAGCTACAGTAGCTACGACCAGAGCACGTGAGCGGGTGGAAATGCCACTCGGCGCTCCAGGGGGCTGGTTTCACGATCGCTATTCGCTCACGTCGACTCCCCCCGCGCTCCGCTCCTCGCTCACGTTGATTTGCGCACCTCTCGCTCCATGCTCCGCTCAAACCGGGTCGCTCAACAGTAAAAAAAAGAAAAGAAAAAGAAAGTAGAAATTCTAATGAAATCTCGGTGCGGCTTGGAGCGGGAGGCGGTCCTCGCTCTGAGTAGCGCTCCAACCTTTTTATAAACCAGCTCCGCGCTCACGTCAAAATCGCGTCGCTCCGCTCTTCGCTCCGCTCCACTCACATGCTCTGGCTACGACGGTACCTTTTTGTGTTAGCTATGAGGGAGAATTTTGTGTTAGCTATACGGCGGCTAGCTACGACGGTGGCTTTTTGTGTTAGCTATATGCCAGCTACAGTAGCTACGACGGTACCTTTTTGTGTTAGCTATGAGGGAGAATTGGGGTAGAATTATATGTCATTATTTGTGAATATGACAGAGTCAAGATGACATGGCACAAGCCTGGTATTTATTGTTTAAGG
>NC_139943.1:7096202-7108702 GCF_963454915.1 Gymnoscopelus microlampas | reverse complement strand
AACTTTAACTCTAAGAATTGTTAACAAAATTATCTCAAATAAGCCGATCTACAATCCCCACAAGTGTGAGCTTGTAGATTGGCTATTTTTCACTATGCTTTCGCGTGACACTCCTGAACAACCAAGTAAATAAGTAGGTCGGAGAAGCTTATTGTCGCCGGTATCAGCCGAGAACGCGGGAGTCTATCGCCGTTACAATTAATGTGCTAGCTTCAACGTTTTCAGGCCAAGGACCCCCTAGCTGAGAGAGAGATGAAGCAGGGACCCCCTCTATAATGTAGAAAATTGTGTTTCAGATTCAACCTTTTTTGTTTACTTGGTCTGCTCTTTTTTCCCTCGACACCTCCCTGCCAAAAATAGCCGATCTACAAGCTCACAACGCCTCGCAAGTGAGCTTGTAGATCTGCTATTTTTGGCTCAAGTTCTCCTCAGAAAAGGGATGCTAGGGTTCAAGTGGTTAAGGTTAAAAAAAAATCATATCACACAAAGATTTGGCGGACCCCCTGTAGTGACTCTAAGGACCCCCTAGGGGTCCCGGACCCCCTGTTGAAGACCCCTGTGCTAGACCCCTGGGAGAATGCTGAGGTGGAGCGCCACACTAATATACCATCAGCCCTAGGCCGGCTCTATTAGCTCAATGGTAAAAAATGTCAGCACTTGCGCAGGAAACCAGGTTCAAATCCGGGGCAGAAGAGGAAAGTTACCTAGTGCTGCTTTAAATAATTCATACAAAAAAACAACAACACTAAAGTCGTAGATACAAGGTTTCTGCCCCACAGTGACGACTTTATAGTAAAGTCACATGTTGGTAGTTTTTGTGTGTGTTGCCATTGTTTTGCTGCTCTGACATGTCCAGGTGTGTGTGGTTGTTTTTGTGCGTCTGGCCTGTGGCTTCTGTCGGTCTGTTAGTCACTGTCTGTGTGTGTGTGTGTGTGTGTGTGTGTGTGTGTGTGTGTGTGTGTGTGTGTGTGTGTGTGTGTGTGTGTGTGTGTGTGTGTGTGTGTGTCTGCCTGCTCTAGTGTGTGCTTGCATGTGTTTCCATATACAGTGTGTCTGACCACGCGACCACTTTAACCAGCCGTCTGCACTTTCACTCACTCTGTCTCAGCTCTCTCACCGTTGCTTACAAATCGACGTTGTCGGGCAGAATATTATGTGTCAACATTTTATGTAACTTAATGCTCTACTTCATTGCACAAGAGTGTCACACAAAGGCAGTGACCTTGTAGATCAGCTATTTTTACTGTTTCATGTTTTATACAATAAAAAAGGAACAGTGTTGGACATAAAACTTTGATTTCCGCCCGACAGAACAATATCCAACACACTTATTGTAGTTCCGTTTTGGACAATTTTGGCCAAATGTCTTATTATATATAACAAATGATTAATTTAAAAGGCTGTCCAGGGTTTGGGTTTGCGTCTGTCTGTCTGTCTGTCTGTCTGTCCGTCCGTCCGCCGCCTCCCCCCCATATATCCCTCTCTTCCCCATCAGTGGAAAGAAAAAAAAGATAATGACCACTTAAGATATCACATTTCGGGGCATTTCAGCGACACTGTATAACCAGAGTGTTTTACAACAAACAACAGTAAAAATGAGCTCAAGTTCATGTGTCATCAATATTTCAAGCAGCCAATGAGAATGAATTAAAAGGAGGCTCTCCCGTCTGAACACCCCCTCCCCCCCCTCTCTCCCTCTCTCCCTCTCTCTCTCTCTCCTTCCCGTTGTCTGACGAACCAGCCAGAGCAAGACAGCTACTGTGTTTTCTGGTTGGAAAACAGTAAGAATACTGTAGGAGACAATCCCTCGCTTTTCTCCCAGAAAGAGAGGTAGGGAGGGAGGAAGGGAGAGAGAGAGAGATAGAAATAAAGAAAGAAAGACTGTCTCTTATACGCGAGGTGTGACAATAAAGAAACAGAACTTTGGCAGCCACGCTGCTAATAGAGTAACCGCTTATATCACAGTGTTGTGCAACATCTCACCACCATCCTGCTATAATATTGTTCACTTCTCTCACTTTGTGCTTCTGTCCGGGCGGTTTTGTAGAGCGTAGCAGTAGTAGCACATGGCTTTTACACTGCACGTCAAAGATCAAGGTCATGCTGATCGCATTCTTCGACCATACTGTACTTTCGACAAGTTACAGGCTCCACCACGACAACGCACCCGCACATACTGCGCTCACTGCAGGCTCTGTCTCTTGGTTTCTGGGTCGTACTGGAAGGGTTAGGGCTAGGGTTAGGGTTGACCCTAACCATAACCCTAAGTTCAACATGAATTTCAAATTGATTCTTTGCTCCATGTTTGTGCCACCTCCAGTTGCGTGACAGAGCGTCACACAGCAGTGTGCTACACCATTGGTTCTCAAATTGGGGACCCCCAGGGGTACTTGAGGAGGTTCCAGGGGGTCCCCAGCTAGGAACCAAATGGACCCTTATGGGTCTGTAACTCTGAGAGTGTACAAATGGAACCAAATGGACGGGTCCATTTGGTTCCATTTGTACACTCTCAAGAGTTAAATTGACATAGATTTTACAATATAAATTACGGTCCAAGTGATAGAAATGCCATTAAATGGGGGTCTGTAGCCCTAATGCATGTCAAACTGGGGGTCCTTGAAATGAAAATGGTTGAGAATCACTGCTGAGCCGTACAAAATCTTCTCTTATGGGGGTCCCTGGCATATCTTTTGAAATGGGGGTCCGTGGGCTAATAAGTGTCAATTTGGGGGTCCTTGACATGAAAAAGTTTGAGAACCACTGTGCTACACAATAGTCTGGAACAGAAGCACAGAGTGAGAGAAGTGAACAATATTATAGCAGAATAGTGGTGAGCTGTTGCGCAACACGGTGACATAAGTGGTTACTGAATTAGCACTGAGTCTGCCACAGTTGTTTCTTTATCATCACACCTCATTATGTGGTTTACGCTGCTTATGGTAGGTCGCTCTGGTTAAATGTGTCTTCTTAATGCCTACATTGTAAATTGCAGGAAGAAAGAAAGAAAGAACGAGGGAGTCAGAAAGAAACGGAAGACACCAACGCCAGAGTGATTTTACACACTGGGGGGTGGGGTCAATTACTCAGCGCTCCAGCCTCTCTTCCACTCTCACACTGACTCATGCACAAACACACACACACACACACACACACACAGCCCAGCGCTGCTGCTGCAACATCCATCCATCCACCAGGAAAAAGAAAAGAATAACATTTTCATTGCTGAGACAGAGGGCTTCAGTGTGTCCGTCCCCGTCCACACTACTGCTGCTGCACACTGAAGGTTGACCTCCGTGCAGAGAAAGAAAGAAAGCATTCGTTTTAGAGAGTGACGATTACACTGGCAGAGATTTACGGGGGGGGGGGGGGGGGGGTTAAAGATCGGACGATATATTTCATGTGAAAATGTATTCTGTGATTAACGATATTATCGGGAAAATCTAAATATGCCTAAAGCTAGGGGGGAGGGGGGGGGAGGGTCGACAGATCTTGTAGAGCTCTGTGGAAAAGATTTGGTATATTAAGCAACAAGCTTCATGACAGGAGGAGGACGCCATCATAGCCAAGGGAGTCAATGCACCGCTTGGAAAAGTAACTTCAAAGACGTGTTTGTTCAAAGACGATATAGAACATGGGTTTTCAACAGGGGGTCCAGGACCCCCCTGGGACAGTGGTTCTCAAACTTTTTTCATGTCAAAAGGACCCCCAAATTGATATGTATTTGGCCGAGGACCCCCATCTGAAAAGAGTTTGTGCCAGGGGCCCCCAGTGTTCAAAAAAAATCTAAATTATTCAAAATGTTTGCGCTGTGAGCTTGTATATCTAAAGTTTTCGGCAACCTGTTCTCACTCCCAAGGCGTCACATTTTGCCGCTCTGTCAGTAGCCCTAAAATGTCATGTTTTGACATGACGAGAATGTGTTGCCCTATAGGACTTACTACAAGGCCGCCACCAAATCTTTGTGTGATTGGAACACATGGTCAGTGTGAACCATGTTATTCACCATGTATGGTATCATATCAATGCACTTCTCAGTGGTGACTGCAGTGAAAGGCATTGTGTAACATTGCTTTGTGGTTTTACGTTTACTACGTTATTACTGTAAATGCAAAACCACCAAAACAATGTTACACTATGCCTGTCTAAGTAGTGAAAGGCATCGTGTAACATTGTTTGGTGGTTTACAATTACAGCATTACTGTAAATGCAAACCTCAAAACAATGTTACACCATGCCTAGATGTTAGCCAACATATGCACTTACATTTTCACGGAATCGAAAGACCAAAGGGGAAGCAGAGGCTATACCGTTACTGCAATTGTAATATGGTTTTAGCCAATAATGCTCTACAACTAATGCTCTTTATTCCCAACCACCATTGGTCCTGTAACGGCACACATTTGTTACAAACCTCTCTTAACCTCACCTTAATCTATAATTTGTCTGACTATTTTGTTTTTTATATAATGGTCCTTCAGACCACTGGGCAGGCCCCCCCTGTCGGAAATCCAACGAAGAGTGAGTCATTGACAAACTTAGTGTCAAAAAACTAGAATCAACTATTGATCCTGTCATAATACCATGCTAGATCTCCCCTTTACACGTTCCTTGTCTTTTTCCATGATAGATCATGCACACACAGTTGTGATTTAATAAGTAGGCTAGAGTAATGCTAATGCTATCATTGGACTAGAACAGGGGTCTTCAATGTTTTTCAGGCCAAGGAGAGGCCTGAGATCGTGAGATGAAACAGGGACCCCCCCACCACAACATATTGTAACATTGTGTCGCAGATTAAATATTTTCATAGATTTCATAGATAACGCTATCTATGAAATCTATGAAAATATAGACTTGTTTGATGGCACTATCAGAGTGTTGTGTAAATTAATGTCTTCGTTTGTTTGTCTACATATTAACCACACTGTAATAGCTCTGAGGAACCCCTGTTGAAGATCCATGGACTAGAGAAGATAGAGAGTGTGGTGAAACCTCAAACCTCACCTTACAATTTATAATTTAGACATTTAGCAGACGCTCTTAATTCAGAGCGATTTACAGTAAGCAAGGACAACACAAGGTAGTACATCAAATGCATAGAAATAGTAATCTACTAATAAACCAAGTAAACCAAGAACCTATCATGAGTCTAACCGTAGAATATCCCCCCCAAAAAATATATGTACATTGAAACTAACTATCTGAAACATTGAAACTAACTACTGTATACACACTATAGGATGCCAGCTCAACAATGACCTGGCATCTGTCTACATAACATGCTAAGTTACATTTAGCCTTTGCTAAATCGTCAAGGCTAGGGCAAGTAGGCGGATGCCTTTCTAGGAGACCGGAAGCAGCTTGGAGTCTATTAATTCCAATGGAAGAGTGAACGTGAACACAGCTTCTGAACCATTCTTTATAGCTCCATGGTCACTGAACTAAATATTGGACCCGATTGTCACAAGCCACACAATGGCCCTCATTTATCAACGCGGTGTAGACCAAATAATGGGCGTACGGCGAGATCACCGCAATTTTCGGCATTTATCAATATATCCTGACGTGGGCTTTATCCTACGGTACGCTGAGATCTCACGTCTGGTCGGGACCAGTTGTTGACGTTGGCTGCACCCGTTTATTCCATCCTAGACCTGCGGAGCAGCATTGTTTGACTGTCTGAGAGGCATTGGACACCTAATCCACTCATAAATCTGTATATCTACACTAATAAATAATCCCTGTGAAAATATAACATTTTATAAAGTAATTTTAAACAAACTGCTTTAACAGTCATTCAGATAAGATTGTAGATCTGTCTGTATTGAAAATAGCAGATCTACAAGCTCACAAGCCAGCAACGCGTTGTGAGCTTGTAGATCTGCTATTTTCAAAATATACGGGCGCTTTCTGCGAGAGCACTCTTCCGCGAGCACCGGTCTAACAGGCGGCGCTGCTGTTATATTTTCATGGCCACCGGGAGATCAGACATTTAACCCATGGTCCAACACACACCAGCCTTCATTCATTAATAATTTTCTCTCCAGGCTATCTCTCATTAATGCGGAGCGGGACGGGACTCGCCCGTCCGACGGTCCGAGTCTCACTGGGAAATGGGAATAGCCTACATGAGGGCTTTATTTTAGTGTAACTCGAACGCGCACTGCTCGGTATGGGTTAAATACATTAATCTACAAAAGTATTCCATTCATGCCGATGTGATTGGTATCATAATATGTCATTCATGTAGGCTACAAGCCTACGTGACAATACGCTACGGGCGTGTGTGTGTGTGTGTGTGTGTGTGTGAGAGAGAGAGAGAGAGAGCGAGCGAGCGAGCGAGCGAGAGAGGCGTGTGCGTGTGCGTGTGCGGCGAGGCCAGCGGGGGGGGGGCGGGGGGGGGGCTGTTTCTTATTGGCTTTTCATGTCTTTGGTCGTATTCTGGTTCGTCTTCATGTCGTAAAATCGGGGCGTTTTGAGAATATTTATGGGGCGTGTTATTTAAATGACGCTCGTTTCAGCCGTGACATTTATCAACGCTGGGACCAAGTGTAAGCTCGGATCAGCTGTGTAGGATGCGTTGATAAATGTGACTTCGACGTTGGTGTACGCCGAATATATGGAAAAATATACGGCGGTTTATACGCTGCGTTGATAAATGAGGGCCAATCTTCCCAAGATTTTCATATTAAAATGTATTTTTTTCAGAGAGACACATCAGGAGAAAACCTTATTATCAACCTTTCTCTGTCCGGGCAACACAGTCTCGCGGGATCTAGCACCAGTAAACATAGGACGTTTGCGGGATTTATCGTCAGACGCCGGCGCCCACTTAGGAGACCATTTGTAGGATTTGTGTACCATTTTGACGCTAGTGGCTCCAATTGGGATGGTGTATCTTAAATTAACAATCTTTCGTTCAGGTCAATTAGGCTCTATGCACAGCAGCCAAATTGGAGAGAAATTGGGCCTCTTCCTTATTTCCTTCACAGGCTTACCAATGATACTAATGAAGGCCTGTTCCATTCTGGTCAAACAGAGTCAGGGTGCCGATATTGTGCATGTTGGCTCACTGGAAACACTCTGCCATTGGGTCTCAAAGAGTGGTCCAGGGACCCTCATTGTTCCTTGAGGGGGTACCAAATGGCCTCTTATACGGGGTGTGTATGGAAGAGGCCCAATATGGCTGCCGTGCATAGAGCCTATTAGCTGCATTTACAAAGTGCCTCAAAACCAAATAGCGGTCCGAGACAAATTAAAACAAATGTGAAGAACTCCGTTACATTTATCTGAATGGCATCTCAATAGAACTTTGTCATCGCAAGCTGTATTGATATGAAATAGCAGGGTAAACACAGGTGTTATCAATGATACCAATTAAAGCTCCAGAGCTTTATTCCAGTGAGCCGACATGCAAAATTTGTATAGCATCCTGACTCTGTGAATACAGACCTGACCTGACTCGAACACAACCCTAATAATTAATATCATTGGTAGCACCCATCTATTTCGTGCCAATATGGCCACCATGAAAAAGGTAAATGGTGTGCTGTGCTGGATTATCAAGTATTTTCCAGAAACACTCTGGTCAGTCTACTTCCACGACACCCCTGAATATGGCAGCCAGTCCTAAAAGCAGCACCCACACATGAAGAAACATCAAGGTCAAGGTTGTACGTTATTGTTACATCTTGTGTACAGGTACATAAGAGTAAAACTTATTTTGGTTTGGCTTCCTACAGACATAGGCCTGAGAGAGGCTTGACCACACCCCGTCGCCCCCTCTTCCATGTCCAACATCACATGACCTATCCTATGAACCCTGACCTGTAACCTCTACCATCCTATATTAAAGACGGGGTGCCGTGATTTTCAGTGATTCCCCCCCCCCAAAACATAATCATCAGGGATTATGGTTATACTAGGAGGATTATTTTTTTCAAAAAAGTGTTAAAATTATGTTACCTGGTTTTCACCTTAGCACCACCCACCTGTCCTAGTCCCTCCTCCTCCTCATGCCCACACCTGTTGTGTTATGATAATGAGGGGGAGGGTATGTTTTTACTATGTCACTAAAGCGCTGTTTTTCTATTGGAACGTTTGACCCTCAAGGTTTCAGCCTCCAGGTAGAAACTCAAGATAGTCAGAGAAGACATAAACCATAAAAACACCACCAGGGGGCTTAATGAAGTTCTATCAACCTCATAGACACATGAAAAACAGAAAAAGTGCAAAACCATGGCACCACCTCTTTAAAATTTGCCTAGAGCGTAGGTGGACGGTGGACGTTCCTCCAATCCACACCAAACTTGGCACAAACACTGTTCAGGGGTTTGCCATAAGAATAATCACACAAAATAAACTAAATTGCACACACATGAGGCAACAGCAGTGTTAGAAGCAGTTGTTTAACCCATTAAGACCGGTAAAGCTTATATTTTAACCACTTTAACCATTACACTTTGGCTATTAAAAAATAGCAGATATTACAAGCTTGCCGTGCTGTGAGCTTGTAGATCTGCTATTTTTTAAATAAAGCGAACATTGTAACTCAAATATTTGCTTCTGGGGGGGCATATCTAAAAACATTTTCTAAATCCTAATGACAGTATGTTGCTCTATCAGTGGTTGTAAAATGTCTTTAGCTTTGGTAGAGAGTTCACTGCATGGCTAACTTATACACCCCGACACCAGTATGCCGACAAGAGCATTTGGACCAGACCAGGATTGAGAGTTCAAAGTGTTTTATTGCCAGTCTGTGTACAACACATATGATGATGATGATGATGATATGGTGGTGGTGATGATTTAACTAAATAGGAGTGAAAGACAGAAACAATCAGTAACTTAAACAAACAGACAATCAGTAACTTAAGCAATCAGAACGCATAAGCAGACCGGCATAAATGTCTGTCGAGCAAATTAAACCAAGGAACATAAAGTCTAATAAACAGAAAACAAACTTACTTATAATGCATGGGAAGTGCTCACATAGCTGTGGGTTTCCTGCAGTGAATCTCTACCCTTCAGACAAAATGTTTGTCTACCGGTTCAACCTGAGCCTATATAGGCCCACCCCAGCTGAACCAAATTAGGCTCAGATTGAGCCCCGCCCACCACTAAGTGACATGATCAGTTTGTGAACTCCAATCCACCCACTCTCAGCTTGAGAGGGGGTGGATTTTGTACAGTGGTGCTCCATCTTTTCCATGTCAACGACCACCCAAAATGATATGTATTTGGCCGCGGACCCCCTTCTAAAAAATATTTTATTCCAGGGACCCCCCATGGAAGCACAGATCGGAAAAGATTTGCACAAATGTTCCACGATTTTTCCCAAAAAATAGCAGATCTACAAGCTCATAGCGCAGCACTCAGTGCCGCGCTATGAGCTTGTAGATCTGCTATTTTTGAGCAGTGTAGCCACTCCTATAAGTGGTTGGGACACCTCATTAGTACAGCCTTCGCTGTACTGTGATTGGCTCATAATAGCACATCCCTCTACATTAGTACACCCCTAGCTGTACTGTGATTGGCTGGCTCTATTGGCTGACTATTCAGCACTGTGATTGGCTAGCGAGACACATGATGAAATTAATAACCTATAAATATGTCTATGCACTTAAAAAAAAACTTTTTTCACTTAAAAAAAACTTTTTTTTAAAGTGAGCTTCCATCACTGATGACCACACCGCTCACTTCACACTGGGTGTGATTTTTTGAGTGGTGCCAACCACTCCTATATCTGACTTTGTCTGTGTGTCCGTGTGTATGTCCGTATGTCCAATAAACAAACATTGATGACAACATCAATACGGGGCTCATCAAAGGCACCACTCTCTTCACACAGGGTGTGATTTTTGAGTGGTGCCGAAGGCAACCACTCCTATACATGACTTTGTCCGTGTGTCCGTATGTATGTATGTATGTATGTATGTATGTATGTCTGTCCACAAACATTGATGACAACATCAATACGGGGGTCAATACGGGGCTCATCAAAGGCACCACTCACTTCACACAGGGTGTGATTTTTTGGGGCGGTGTAGCCACCCCCTATAAGTGAGTTTTGGACACTGACCAAAACATTTGTGTACCCCCTAACCCTTCCATTGTTAATGCAAATCGATACTTTTTTCATATCAGCCAATCACATTACAGCTAGTGTCATCACCACTAACTGTAATGTGATTGGCTGACTTTGCAAATTCAGGACTGTGATTGGCTAGCGAAACACATGACACATGTGCAGCCCTATGAATAGCAGTATGGACTTTAAAAAAAGTCATTTAACCTTTTTTTAAAGTGAGTAATGTTGTGATGACCACACACCGCCCACTTCACACTGGGTGTGATTTTTTAATATACAAAGAAATCTTGAAATGGCACTGGATGCGTTCCCGGTCTTAAGCAAGACACTTAACTCTTACTGCTCCCAGTGAGCAGGGTGGTTGGTGGTGCCTTGCACGTCTTCCTCTGCCGTCGGCGTCGGTGTGAATGATGGGTGAACGTGAGATACATCGTAAAGCACTTCGGAGAAAGAAAGGCGCTATATCTATATATAAATGCAGTCCATGAATTATGAAACAAGACTATCAAGTTCCATTTGAGTGGAACTCTCACATGGGTGGAAAAAGAGCCGTGCTATCAATAGTTGCACGTGACGGATACTGTATGATAGTGCTCTAGGCCTATACGCACATGCAGATAATATTGGAAAGAAACCGGGCCTCTTCCTTACTTCCTTCTCGGGTGTTACCAATGATACTAATTAATGAAGGCTCTGTTCCATTTAGTGTAGCACAGCGGTTCTCAAACCAAGGAGCCCAATAACTCCAGAGTGTACAAATGGAACCAAATGGACAATCATGGGTCCATTTGGTTCCATTTGTACACTCTCAGAGTTACACACCCGTAAGGGGTCATTTGTAACCCCCTCAAGGAACCATGAGGGTCCCTGGACCGCAATTTGAGACCCACTGAGCCAACATGCACAAATATCAGCACCCTGACTCTGTTTTGACCAGAATGGAACAGAGCTTTCTTTAGTATCATTGAAGGAGACAGAGGAAGTCCCACTGGGATGCTGCACGTCCCAGTGGGACGCGCAGCGAGGACCTCCCCAGGGAGACGCACTAGACGCTCGAACCACCTAAGCTGTCTCCTTTCCCAGCCAAGGAGCAGCGGTTCTACTCCGAGTCTCTCTCGGGTGACTGAACTTCACGCCCTATCTCTAAGGGAGATGCCAGCCACCCGTCTGAGAAAACTCATTTCGGCTGCTTGTATCCGCGACCTTATTCTTTCGGTCATGACACACACTTCATGACCATAGGTGAGAGTAGGAAGGAATATTTCTCTGTATAACGAGAGCTTTGCCTTCTGGCTCAGCTCTCTTTTTGGTCACAGCAGTGCGATACAGCGACTGCAATACCGCTCCTGCTGCTCCGATTCCCCGGCTGATCTCCTGCTCCGTCCTCCCCTCACTCGTGAAAAAGACCCCGGGATACTTAAACTCCTTCACCTGGGGCAAAGTCTCATTGCCTACTTGGAGTGCACAATCCATCGGTTTCCTGCTGAGAACCATATGGCCTCAGATTTGGAGATGCTGATCCTCATCCCAGGCGCCGCACACACTCGACCGCGAACCGATCCGGTGAGAGCTGAAGGTCTCGGACCGATGGTGCCATCAGAACCACATCATCCGCAAAAAGCAATGAAGCAGCCCTTAGCCTCACGAGCCGTATACCCTCTCCGCCACGACTTTGCCTCGAGATCCTGTCATGTTGTTACAATGGATTTATTTAGGAAGGGTCTGAAATGAATGGGTGAAAGGGTGAAATGAATATCAAATATCTAAATACTGAATCAAGTGACTTAAAACAAAAAAATTGGGGTGCTCACAAAAGCCTGAGTAGACGTTAAAATGACCCTGAACATGTTTGAAAGTGAAATATCCATTTAACCACGTGAACCCCAGCGTCCACATTAGCCAAAAATAGCAAATCTACAAGCTCACAGTTGCGATGCATTGTGAGCTTATGGATCGGCATTTTTTTGGCGACGAGATTTGCCGTTGACGGGCAAAGTGGTCAAAGTGCAGTTGTAACTCAAGTCCACTCCTCTAAGACTACAGGGGTTTAAGTGGTTAAATTCTTATTTGACAAAAGTCTAGAATCGTGTAACACGATTTAATCTACCTAGTATGTAAGAGCACGGTATACATGCACAGACAGCAACCTTACAGTACAGTATATAGTATACATACAGTATACAGTATACAATAATGAGTGAGTGAGTGAGTGAGTGAGTGAGTGAGTGAGTGAGTGAGTGAGTGAGTGAGTGAGTGCGAGCGTGCGTGCGTGCGTGCGTGCGTGCGTATGTGCATTATGATTCTCCAGCAGTTAAACCATTATGCTGTACTGTGTATGTGAATGTCTGCTGTTATATAACGCACCATTCCTCCTATGTGAACATACTGTACCTGGCAAATACACTGACTG
>NC_139943.1:7076202-7091202 GCF_963454915.1 Gymnoscopelus microlampas | reverse complement strand
ATCAATTGAATCTTGACCATGAGGTCACATTTTGTGTCAGATCCTGTGTCTCCGGTGAGACATGACCTTTGACACGATCTAAATGTCTCAGGAGCAGGAGACAAAATACAACCACCCCAGTTGTACAAAATAAAAATAAAAATTAATTAACAAAAACTTACATTGTGCCGCTTTAAGTAAAACGTATCAATACCACAATGTAAAAATACTCAGTTGTGTACTCAAAAGTGTGGGAAAAGGTTGCACGGTTGGCTCACTGACACCTCACAACAAAGAAGGTCCTCGGTTTGAATCCCATGGGGGGAGGGGGGGGGTCTTTCTTTGTGTGTAGAGTTTGCATTGCTCTTGCTCTTCTGAGTTTCGTTTCCCAGGTGTTCTGATCCCCCCCCCCCCCCCCCCCCACACACACACCAGAAACACCTACAGTATATGTTAGAGACAGGCACGCTTGCACGCTCAGACACACTACCCTGTTTAAATAAAGTTTAATAATCCTATATTAAAATTGGCTTAAGGGAGGACGGGCCAGCGGGTCGGCCGGGTGGACCTCTGATTTTACGCTCGGTTACATGTCGGCTTTCCAACATGTCGCCTTTCCGACGGTTACTAACCCTATACCTAACCCTAACCCTAACCCTAACCCTAACCGCACGCGGAAGCCACGTAGTCGGAGTAGTGGGATGTCGGAATGGAAGGCGGTTACGCTCATGCAGTGGTGGAAAAATAAATCAAATGTTTTACTTAAGTAAAAGTATCAATACTACAACGTAGAAGTACTCTGTTACAAGTACAAGTGCGGAATTCAAACTTTACTTGAGTAAAAGTACAAAAGTACTGGCATCAAAATGTACTTAAAGTACCAAAAGTAAAAGTCCTAATATATTTGAAAATAGCCGATCTACAAGCTCACAACGCGTCGCAACGCGGCTATTTTCAAATAGCCTATGTATAAAATAGGGCTAAAATGGTTAATGTATGTTTTAGAATGTAATAATTTATATCTGAAAAGTAACTAGTAACTAAACTTTTCAAATAATTGTAGTGGAGTAAAAGTGCAATATTTGCCTCTGAGATGTAGTGGAGTAGAAGTAAAAGTATTGGAAATTGTAAATACTCAAGTAAAGTACATTGGATTTCCCAATGCAGCTACGTCCACATGGAGTGTGTTGTCTAACCTCAATGTGTCGTCATGGCATCAGGTGCAAACAATCATCCTTTAATGGATGATGTCAGGACATTCCACATTGAGGGGGCAGAGTAGTAGAATGAGAATGCTCCCTCTGGTGTTGTGGCTGTCTGTGGGTGTCACTCATGTTGGAGATGTAGTAAGACAAGTATGAGGTGTACCTAATGTCATCCTGACCTTGTGTTATGCTTGTATGGTATTGTTTTTTTATATCTGGGTACTGAATGTTCATTAACGTACATTCCCGTCCCATCTAAATACCTAAACGAACAAAAAGCTATATTTGTGGGTATGAAATGCAGGAAACGAATGAGGAAGGAGTAAAGGTTAAACGCCACAATCCTCGTCAAAAGAAAAACATTCTTCTGTGACGCTTTGTTTAAGCCCAGTGTGTATGGAGTTCCTTCGGACAAAATTATTCAAAACCACGCCCCATCGTTTTCATTGGTCACACCTTTGGCTTTTATTCGAGCGCTTGTACTCGCTCTATGAATGAACGAATGGGGCATGTGAAGCTACATGAGATCATGTTCTGATTGTATTCACGTTCATGTATGGAATGTTCTTTAACGTACGTTTACCCGTCCAAATAAAACAAATGAACCAAAAGCAATATTTGTGGGTATGAAATGTAGGAAAAGAATGAGGAAGGAGTAAAGGTTAAACGCCACAATCCACGTCAAAAGAAAAACACCTTTTCTGGGAGCCTCTGTTAAGCCCAGCGTGTTTGCAATTCCTGCGGACAAATTATGCGAAACCACGCCCCCAATCGTTTTCATTGGTCACACCTTTGGCTGGGTGTTGTTCGGCCGCTTGTACACTCTTGAATGAGTGAAGCTGTGCCTAAAACGCAAGTCATTGTCAAGTACTACAGCATGTGCTATTTCACAACAGGTGATATTATGTCGATCCCCAGCTTGCCAGCTCGCTTGTCAACACACGAGACCGCCGGCTGCTCGCCAAAGGCACTCACAACAAGGCGTGCCTGCCTTGTCGCATGGATTAAAGCAAAATAAAATGTCACGAGTCACGACTGAAAATGTTTGTACGACCAAGTCCTAATGTGTGATTTGTGAAACATTATGAAAGGAGCCCCCCCCACACTAGCGCTGATTCCTAAACAAATAACACACTATGTAAAATGATGATGTTTTAGTAATAGTGTTCCTGCTGTTCTACATACTGCCAACCAGGTGAAGAAATCACAGATTGAATCTTTAACCTTTGCTTTTGAAATATCCGAGTCGATATAGATTTTATGGAAGATGCTTCGTAACATGTTGCTAGTTTGACCACTTCAATCTTCAAATAATAACCGTAAATAGCCTGTCTACAAGCTCTCAATGTGTCGCAGACGCGACTGAACTTTAATTCATGCTCGTCGTCAATTGATGTAAAGATCACGTTGATGGGGGCATGGTTTGAATAATTTCTCAGTGAGAATGGTAGACACGTTACACAAGGATATCTTTCACGAAAAGCTAGGAGGCCGATTACAATTACTGACGCTTTTATTATGCAATGTTGTGAGAAGATGAAAGTGGAGCTCCTCACCAAATAATTGACTTTGTGGTCTCAGGGAAATGTTTTTTATTTTATTTTTATTATACATTTCTATCCCATGATTTTGCAACCCAATTCTTTTTTTCACCCAGTACTACCAATTGTCTAAGTAATCCCTAAAACGCGTGGCTTCCCGACTCGTTTCGCGCTGCGTTTGTAGCCCCACCAACATCAGTCACAGTTTGAGAACCACAGGTTTAGATAAAGGTTGATAATAATACATAATATTACGTGTACCTAATGTTATCCTGACCTAATGTTTGTATTGTATTTTTTTTTTATATGCGGGACCTGTGGATGTAAATTAGCTTCCAGCTAAATCCGGCATATGTAGCCTACATGAGATCATGTTCTGATTGTATTCACGTTTCACGTTCACGTATGGAATGTTTATTAACGTACGTTTACCCGTCCAAATAAAACAAACGAACAAAAAGCAATATTTGTGGGTATGAAATGTAGGAAAAGAATGAGGAAGGAGTAAAGGTTAAACGCCACAATCCACGTCAAAAGAAAAACATCATTTCTGGGAGACTTTGTTAAGCCCAGCGTGTATGCAATTCCTGCGGACAAATTATGCAAAACCACGCCCTGATCGTTTTCATTGGTCACGTCTTTAGCTGGGTGTTGTTCGACTTTGGCCGCTTGTACTCTCTATGAATGAAATGAATGATTGAATGAAGCTGTGCTTAACGCAAGTCATTGTCAAGTACTACTGCATGTGCTAGTTCAAAACAGGTGACTCACAACAAGGCGCGCCTGCCTTGTCGCCAAGTGATGTAAAAAATCACATCGATGGGGAAATGGTTTGAATAATTTCTCAGTGGGAATTATCTGGTTATCTTTCAGTAAAAGCTATAGGAGGCCGATTACAATTACTGAGGATTTTACTATGTAATGTTGTGGGGAGATTTTCCTCACCAAAGAATTAACTTTGTGTTCTCAGGGTAATGTGTATTTAAACATATAACGAGACAAACTTAACAACACCGTAGAGCTTGCAGGTACAAATCGGAAAATAAAAATCAAATCACGCTGTGGCAGCTTGAACATCCTGGAATTTTATCTTGAGACAGATGCCAGGGCCAAACATCATAGGAATGGCATTACTGGAATATTTTGGTATAGGTATGACCATGCATCCGCATGGCGTATCCATTCCGCACATCCTTATTTGATCAATCGAAAAGGTTATTGATCTAATAATCAAGATAACGGATGGCTGCAGCCCTGTCTGCCTGCGGTGTGTCTACAAGTACCACGCAGATCCTGGAAAGTTGACGAGAAGTTCAGAGTGGTTGGAAGCGGATCAGACCACCATCTGGAGAGGAATTTACCCTTTTTAACTGTGTGTCTCTTCTCTACCCTTCTACCTCTCTTCTGCCTTCCGTCTGCTCCGCTTCTATCACTCCTTTCATCATAACAACAGTTTGAGTCATACGGAGCCTGGAAAGTGTCTTTAGAACACGCACACACACACACACACACACACACACACACACACACACACACACACACACACACACACACACACACACACACACACACACACACACACAGCAGTGCAGTCTTCCAGTCAGATGGTTGGCAGGTTCCAGGGATGACATTCCACTACGGTCTGGAATCACGTTTCCATTCTCATCTCGTAACCAAGAAAGGCCAGACAGACGCTTTCATCTCAGTGTGAGTGCCTCTCCGTCCATTCCTCTCTCTCTCTCTCTCTCTCTCTCTCTCTCTCTCTCTCTCTCTCTCTCTCTCTCTCTCTCTCTCTCTCTCTCTCTCTCTCTCTCTCTCTCTCTCTCTCTCTCTCTCTCTCTCTCTCTCTCTCTCTCTCTCTCTCTCTCTCTCTCTCTCTCTCTCTCTCTCTCTCTCTCTCTCTCTCTCTCTCTGGGGCTGTTGTGGAACAGCTGACCAAAGTGTGGACAGCATCCAGCTGATGGTGAGTAGACACGCCGGCCTCCCGTCGGACTCAGACAGCAGCTGGAGGACGCCGACCGGACTGGAGATAGAGCTACGGGACGGGACGGCTGGTTTTAGCTGTCCTGTGTGAGTCTGAGGATGAAGATGAGCTTCAACAGTTGACTCACTTTAAACCCTGCGGCACTATTTTGGGCATGCCATTGTCGTAGGTGAAAATGCCAAATTTGTTACTGTAGTTTGCCCTCGAAGGTTTCTATAAACGCGCCTGCCTAATAAATAGACGTCAACCTCCCATGATTGCTGATCTTTTGTGTAACTTTTTGGCAGAGTGGATTGCTTGGAACGGGAACGGCGATTCAAATAAATTACCTTTTCTTCTTCTGTAAACATACTTTACGACGTGATGATATATCACCCATTTACCATCACGTCAAATATCACAAACTATATCTACAAGCTCAAGTTGTAGATCGAAAATAGACTATTTTTTCGGCAAACTGCATTGTAGAAAGCAGACAATAAGACGCCATCACGCCAGGCAAAATACATTGTTGTTGACTAAATCAACTGTAGATTTAGTTGACTAAAGTCTGATGATATTTAGTCCATTGGTTCTCAAAGTGGGGTCCGGGGACCCCCAGGGGTCCTTGAGGGAGTTCCAGGGGGTCCCCAGCTAAATGATTGATTAGGCACCAAATGGAACCTTATGGGTCTGTAACTCTGAGAGTGTACAAATGGAACCAAATGGACCCTAACGCAGGGGTAGGCAATTGAGATAAGGCTAGGGCCAATATCACTCCCAGACATTCCATCGCGGGCCGGGCCTCCCCGCGAACATGCATGCACGCGCGCGCAGCGAAGCGCGCGGGCGCAAATTTTTTTCGGGTCTAATTCGGGTCTAACTCTGTCTAATTCGGGTCTAATTTGGGTCTAATTCGGTTCTGTTTGACCAATATAAATCAACATTTTTTCCGGTTTAAATATCAGCACAGGCGATTTTTCTGATGATTTTTTTTTTCTTCTTCATTTTCCTCTAATCTAGCTATAAAATGTTATAAATCCTTTAAAATGCATCGTGTTTATGAGTGCATGATTTCAAAAGTGGGTTCAGGTTCTATGAAATAAGTATTTATAATTATTTTAACATTCATTTTTAAAACTTTTTTTATAACACTTTTCAGTAAATCATTCATACTGTATCTTTCTGTATTTGGATATAATAGATATCGGTCTGATACTGTATAAAAATAAAATCCCTCCCCCCCAAAAAAAAATCAAAAAATATTTTTCTAAAAAAAAAAAAAAAAAAAAAAAAAAAAAAAAAAAAAAATCAAAATTATCTCACGGGCCAGATATTATTTCTGGGGGGCCAATTTCGGCCCGCGGGCCGCCTATTGCCGACCCCTGCCCTAACGGGTCCATTTGGTTCCATTTGGACACTCTCAGAGTTAAATTGACATAGATTTTACAATATAAATTGCGGTCCAAGTGATAGAAATGCCATTAAATGGGGGTCCGTAGCCCTAATGCATGTTAAACTGGGGGTCCTTGAAATTAAAATGGTTGAGAATCACTGCTAGAGCCGTAAAAAATCTTGTCTTATGGGGGTCCCTGGCATATCTTTTGAAATGGGGGTCCGCGGGCTAATAAGTGTAAATTTGGGGGTCCTTGACATGAAAAAGTTTGAGAACCACTGATTTAGTCAACTAAAACTAAAACATTCCAAATGACTAAAAGAGGACTAAAACCTAAATGTAATGTTATTCAAAAGACCATGACTAAAAACGACGATACAAATTTGCTGTCAAAATGAACACTGAACTACGTGACCCCACACGTTCCAAGTCAAAAGCCCCAGGCAGCACGTATAGAGCCAATAAGGGCCACAGATAGATCAATAGCCAGGTTGGTGGAGTGTCTTTCTACTAGTATTATGACATAAACATTCTAAAATCAGTTCAACGTGTGAGATACTTTATACACCATGCCTAAAAAGGGGGACGACGCACACACACACACACACACACACACACACACACACACACACACACACACACACACACACACACACACACACACACACACACACACACACACACACACACACACACACACACACACACACACACACACACACACGATCGAAACAAGTGTTGCTTGTCCTTTAGTCTTTTACACATCTTGAAAGCCCCTCGGTTCTAATATAGCACCAATTAATTCTAATCATCTGACATCACTCGTCAGCCTTTCCTCTGGGGGGGGGGGGGGGGTTTACTGTCTCTTTGTCTGCTGAGCTCATCATAGCAACCAGCTGGCTCACCAACAACAGCTCAACAGACAGCCAGACAACCCTCCTGCACACATGGCCTCTTGGTGGGATATCTCTGCTAGGCATTGCTGGAAGAAGTATGTTTTTCCAAGAAAAACATACTTCCAAGTATGTTTTTCTTTTACTTAAAGCTGCACTGCATGTAACTTTCCTCTTCTACGGTTTCCTGCTTTTTTTTATATCATTGAGATAATAGAGCCCTGCCTGCTTGCTCAGGGGATAAATTGAACCTTGACCATCAGGTCAAAATTCGTGTCAGGCAGATCCTATGTCTATAGGTGAGACATGACCTTTGGCCCGATCTAAATGTCTCAATAGAAGAGCAGGGAGACAAAATACAACCACCCCAATTGTACAAGTTATGTTGTGTTAGCATACTCCACGATTAAATATAGTTGTAGCTGTAGCTCCGCTTTAAAGGAGAATGACTACGTTTTTCTTACCTTTTCTATGACGTTATGATATCTTAGGATGAATGGTACAGTAGAAAAAATGGAATAATCAAGTAAAGTACATATACCTCAAAATTGCACTTAAGTACAGTACTTAAGTAAACTTAGTTACTCTCCACCACTGCATGTAGTGTTTCATCCCTCTCTCAGCTACGGGGGCCCTTAGCCTGAAAAGACCCCCGGTCTATTTGTTTAGTTACCATGACCTTATGATTCATTTAGATGTATCTGTCTCATGATAGTCAGCGTGTCTCCTCAGGATATTTTTTCGTATCTTTGTATGAAAAAGAAAGAAAAGCGGAGTAATTTAAGTGTCTTGTTTATGTGTATGAACATCAAAGAGTTATATAAAAAGAATACAATCTACATTTGTGAGCTGTTTCCAATACAATAACTCCTTAGTGTTGAACCCTGTTCCCCTCAGAGTCCCAGACTATGTGACGACCGTACTGTGTGTGTGGTACAGTTCACAGCCTAGAGAGAGAGAGAGAGACAGACAGACAGACAGACAGACAGACAGACAGACAGACAGACAGACAGACAGACAGACAGACAGACAGACAGACAGAGACAAATACAGAGAGATAGAGAGAGAGAGAGAGAGAGAGAGAGAGACAGAGAGACTTTACCATTTTCATGGGTATTTTTTCTCCCTGCAGTTAAAGATATATCCTGATGTGTCGCAGATGAAATGTCTTGCAATACATTATTACATTATTGCGGATATCGTTTATATCGTGATACCATTGTTATCGAGCTTGTAGATCTGGTAGTACAGTGTTTTTTTTTTGCGTCAAGGACCCCCAAATTGACACATATTAGCCCAGGGACCCCCATTTGAAAAGGTATGCCAGGGACTCAACCATTTTGATTTCTTGGGGGTCCCGTCTACACCGTAGTGTCATCATCAGTGTTCATTTAACTCTGAGAGTGTACAAATGGAACCAAATGGACCCGTTAGGGTCCATTTGGTTCCATTTGTACACTCTCAGAGTTACAGACACACAAGGGTCAAGTTGGTTCCCTACCATTATTTGGTCTGGGGGACCCACCAGAACCCCCTCAAGGACCACTGGTGGTCCCCGGACCACTGGTTGAGAACCACTGTGGTAGTATGATCAAGTTGGTCGATAATTCACAAAGAAAATGGCCATAGCCGGATGGTTAGTGAGCCCGCCTAGGGAGCCAGAGGCCCTGGTTGCCCCAGGTTCGATTCCAGGCCAGGTCAGCATATGTGTCGATGAAATGAAATTTGTCCCTGAGCAAGACTCTCACTCTTCATGAACGACCTGTTAAAAGGAATTATCCTTATCCTTTAAAACATAAAAAAAAGTAAGAACATGGAGATAAGAGGTGTCTGCCCAACAGGCAGCTACGATATATTTCACACTAACACTTACACCTTGTGTTTTCCTTGACAAGAGTATATAGCATCTCCTGCAGTGGTTCCATCATGTGACTCTCAATCACATGACGGGCTGTCCCCCTTCCTGTCGAACCCTCTGCCCCTGTCTGTGACCTGCGTGACCCTTATCAGGAGGCTATAGAGAAGCCCACTCATCCCTATCTGATGGATGCTCTGAGACCCCCCCACCCCACCACCACCACCACCACCACGGACCCTGCAAAGGTCACACAAAATGAATAGGCTATCTCCATCATCTCAGATCAAGTGCTAAAGGCTCCATGTCAGAAGAAATAAATGATGGCTGTCCGAGAATTGTGATCACGGCTGTTATTGTATCCCTCTTGACGACCAGCACATCATCAAGGATGTGGATGTCTAAATCTTCATCCATTTTTTTTGTTTTTCTTAACAGGTTAAAGCACTATATTCTGTTAATAATCATTGCTATAGAGCAGAGGTCTTCAACAGGGGGTCCCCCTGTAGAGTTACTACAGGGGGTCCGCCAAATCTTTATGATTTTTACATTAACCACTTCAACCAAGCATCCCTATTCTGAGGAGAACCAAAAATAGCAGATCTACAAGCGCACAACGCCTCACGCTGCGAGGCGTTGTGCGCTTGTAGATCTGCTATTTTCGGCAAAGTGGTTCGGTATAGGGGGGGAAAAGAGTGAAGGTACAGAAAGTACAGAGTGAAAGGTCAGGTTTACTAAGTGTTGTTTTTAGAGCATGGTTAAATGTCTGGAAATACACATTAACATGAATCCAACATGATAGTGCTGTGAAACAAGTCTATGAAGCTGCCTATGAAATCTATGAAAATAAAAAATACTTTATACAATATATAATGGGGGTCCCTACTCTCTCAGCCAAGGGGTCCTTGGCCTGAAAACATTGAAGACCCCTGCTATAGAGTTCAGTGTTTTTGTTCAGCTCTTTAGTAAAGAGAAAATACATTTTCAGGTGGTTTGCCATTTTCAGCCAATCCTGAATTCAGCAGGAGACTCCTGGAATGTGTACCTTTTCAAAGGTAATACAGTACATCAAATGTATCGGCATAGTGATCTAGGATCATGGGTAAACCAAGAACCTATCATCAGTCTAAACAGTATAATATCAAAAAACAATAATCTGTACATTGAAGCTATACACACTAGGATGCCAGGTCAGACCTGGCATCTGTCTACATAAAACATGCAATAAAAAAATGTATGGCAAGTGCTATGGGCCATAAGGTGGAGTCTGAAGAGGTGGGTCTTCAGATTACAGCGGAAGATTGGGAGTGAGTCTGCAGTTCTACCTGCAATGGGGAGTTCGTCCCACAGTTTGGGAGTTAGGGAGAAGAGTCTGGGACCGTGTGGAGCGTTGTCCTGGATGTTTTAGGGAAGGTTCCGACAGCGTTATTTGAGTGAAGCCACCAGAGACATTTAACAGAGAGTTACGTCAACCCCGGGGGCAGAAAACAGCGCCGCGGTCACGTGGTTCATGTAACTCAAAATAGTGACAAACAAGCGCACATAGACTCCTGTGCATTCCGTAAACGTCCGGTTCAGGGCTTTGTCACTATTCGCCAATATAGAAGGCTATGTAGAAGACCTGGCCTGATGATGTAAACATAGGTGGCGTATAACTCTCTAATAAATGGCTCTGGAAGCCACAACACAAAGCCACACCCATTAGTACAGAGGTCTTCAACAGGGGGTCCGGGACCCCTAGGGGGTCCTCAAAGTTACTACAGGGGTCCGCCAAATGTTTGCGTGATAGGATTTTTTTTTTTTACATTAACCACTTGAACCCTAGCATCCCTTTTCTGAGGAGAACCTTAGCCAAAAATAGCAGATGTACAAGCTCACAACGCCTCGCGCTGCGAGGCGTTGTGAGCTTGTAGATCGGCTATTTTTGGCAAAGAGTTATAGGTGTGGAGGGAAAAAAGAGCAGCAAAAACACAATTGTATACAATATAGAGGGGGTCCCTGCTTCATCTCTCTCTCCCCTGCATTAGTAGACCCTCCATCTTGAATTTATTCATATGGAAATGTGTGATATTTCCGATAGCTTGGATGTATTTTTGTATGCATGTTTTATTTCTTTATTCTTGCATTTTTTCTAACTCGTACTGTACATATATACCGTATGTCTCTCTCTCCGCAGACAGGCAGCAGCTGGACTGGTGTGATTGTCTGTCGAGTATCCCGTATAGACGATATATGTCCCATGATGCCTATGTGCCAAGACTGATTGATGAGCAGCACCATGCCGAAGATTTATAGATAACGTTAAGGACCCCCCTGCCCCCCACCCCTCCCTCCCTCTCTCCCAGCCACCCTCCCCCCCAGTCAATCATCCAGCAAATCGTTCCTGTCGGGTGGAAACCGTAATAATTGTATGTCCAAAAAAACGCTCCTCTTTTATGATTATTTATTGAACATTTTAACTTGAGTGAAGATAGGCGATCGACAAGCTGACGACTATTTGAGCTTGTTGATTCGCTGTTGTCACTATACTGTGCGATACTCTTGTATGATGTACTCTGTCGGGTGGAAAACTCATATGTCCAAGACTGTTACTTTTCAGGATTCAAATTCACGGCAAAAGTAGCAGATCTACAAGCTCAAATGACACGGTAGTATGATCATAATATAATATAAAATAAAAAAAACACACAAAAAGTTATAACATATGGAGATAAGAGATTTCTGCGGGACAGCAACAAGGATGAAGTATGGCATTAATTTACGCGAAAAAACACCACTAACATAAAAATGAATGAAATATGGAGATACAAGGTTTCTGCGTGTGATTTATGGCTGGGGAGGTGATGGAGTGGACAGCGTCGGCTGTCACATGTGTGGCCAACAAGTGTGGCAGTAATGTGAAATACTACAATGACTGTTTGTGCTCTAAGTAAATTGAAAGATTCTGTGATTTTGTAAAACAGTCTCTGTGTGTGTGTGTGTGTGTGTGTGTGTGTGTGTGTGTGTGTGTGTGTGTGTGTGTGTGTGTGTGTGTGTGTGTGTGTGTGTGTGTGTGTGTGTGTGTGTGTGTGTGTGTGTGTGTGTGTGCGTGCATTGCATTTGTTTTTTGTGCATTTGTGTATGTGTGCATGTGTATGTGTGCATGTGAGGGTCATTCAGTTTATAACCAGCGATGTGGACAAACGCATGTGTGTGTGTGTGTGTGTGTGTGTGTGTGTGTGTGTGCGTGCGTGCGTGCGTGCGTGCGTGTGTGCGCGCACCAGTGTGCGGGATAACGCGTTACAAGTAACAACATTACTCTAATTTGATTACTTTTTTGTAACATAGCGCGTTAATTTTGCCAGCTGACGGTGTTAGGCCTACTGGGTTGGTTTTGTATTCCGTAAATTTGTCGCACCTCTGCGACATGGCAGAGATCGAGAGAAGACAGAGAGACTATCCTTTAATAAGGTCATGGAAGTATTCACATTATTTTTGGATTTGTTGGTGAAAGGCGTAAGTGGCCATGCCAACTCCACAACACGGGCGGCCACTCCGGTAGGCTGTACTCTTGATTGTATGTTTACCAAACGTAATTGTAAATAATCGCTGTGTTTTGGGCATATTGCGTACAGTATGTCTTTCCTAGCAAAGGGGTTTTAACAGTCGGTCGGTAACACAAAGGTAGTCAAACAAGTTGCTTTTCTCAGCAGGTAATCCCGTAATGTAATGGAATACTTTTTTAATGGCAGGTAATCCTGTAACGTAACAAGTTGCTTTTAAAAGTGACGTTACCTGACACTGGTGTGCATGCACTGGACTGCTGCCTGTTTTGTGCCAAGGACCCCCCAGAAGAGAAGATTTATGTAAATAAAAGAGAAAAAAATAGTGGATGTACAAGCCCGCAGCGTGGCGTGAAGTGACACGCTGTGAGCTTGTACATCTGCTATTTTTTGAGAACCACTGAGTTTTCTGAACAAAAATATATATGTTGCTAACATCTAAAATGACACAGATGATTTTAATGGGATGAATGACAGCTCTGCCATCATCCAGCTCATTAGGACCACCACCCAGCTAATTAGTGCTTTCTTTGGGCTCGTCTTGCTGAGAGCGTGGGGACGTCGCTACCTGTCTGTCACTGTCACCATGTCATCATAAAGGTTAGAGCCATTATTAGGGCCCTGTACTTCAATTGTTTTAATCTATTATTTAGTTTCACTTACTTCTTCAGATCCTGGTAGTTTAGCATGTATAGAGGACTCACGTGAGTTAAAGGTAGGGTAAGTGATATTTTTTGGTTAAAACAAAAAGTAGTTAACAACAAAAAAGGTTAAAGCACTATATTCTGATAGTAATCATTGCTATAGAGTGTTTGTTCAGTAACAGGAGTCTCCCTCTCTCTCCAGCTCTTTAATAAACAGAAAATACATTTTCCGGTAGGTGTCAAAATCTCAGCCAATCAGGAGAAAGAACCCATTTTTAAGCTTCATTTTTATAGTGTTCCAGTTCTAATTTTGCCTGCTCATTTCTTAGTGTCATCACTTCCAATTTCACTTGTTTAATCTATAACCTGATTGAGTTCTCTATCCTGATTGGATAACATTGGAAATTAAACTGAAACTGAAACGAAAATGCATTTTCTGTTTTATAAAGAGCTGGAGAGACAAGGAGACTCCTTTTACTGAACAAACACTCTATAGCAATGCGTACTATCAGAATATAGTAATATATATATAATATATATTTTTAACACTTATTTTAACCAAAGAAAATCACTTACCCTACCTTTAATGTTGTAATTAATTCATTCTTATTTTTGCCCTCAAAATATTAAGTTGGGTACCAGTGGTACGTACATCTTTTACGTATATCTCTTGAATGTATTACTGGTATTTTTTTTAATAATAATTATGTATAATTTTTATGTCTGATTCTACAAAAAGGGGAAGTTCTCTATAAGCCTCTAGGCTATCTCTTTATGTGCTAATAAATATAACTGAAAACTCAAAAAAACTGACTAAACCTATATCTATTGGATTTCATGTTCAGATATAAGTGCAAATAATGTATTTTTTTATCATGCTCTCGGTTTTGGCTTTAATGACCAGGTTGTCATTTTTGTTTAAGTAAAAGTGAGACATTGACGTGTGGAACAATGCGTTGCCTCTTAGAACATAAAGGCAGAGAAATATAATGATGAATAATGGCCAATAAAACACACTGCCACCCCCTAGGCTGCCACTTAATGCTGCCAGTCAGTCACACACTGTGAACATAATGTACAGTCATTTCTCTTAAGTGATGGCTGTGGTGCCTCTTTATATTCCATCTAATCATAGTGGCAGCAATTATTTTAACATGAAGCACTATATAGGAACAGTACGTGCCGCTATGAGCAAACAACCAGCGGTGAAATAGCTATCTCTGTCGACAGCTGCGACAAAAATAATAATGAAACTGTCGTCTACATACTGTAGGAATACGTCTGTAGCCCACGTATCACCAGAACCGTTCGACCGACTGACTTCGTATTCGCCACACGTGTCACAGACAACCCCAGCCTATAAGCTTGATTTGGCAAATTCTCTACACCTGCCATTTGATAGTCAGTTTTCACTCTTCAGACATCCTCCACACATTCTCTTCCAATAGGCTCTATGCACAGCAGCCATATTGGAAGAAATTGGGCCTCTTCTTACTTCCTTCACAGGTGTTACCAATGATACTAATGAAGGCTCTGTTCCATTCTGGTCAAACAGAGTCAGGGTGCTGATATTGTGCATGTTGGCTCACTGGAAACACTCTGCTACACCAGTGGGTCTCAAAGTGTGGTCCAGGGACCCTCATGGTTCCTTGGGGGGGTTCCAAATGGCCCCTTATGGGTGTGTAACTCTGAGTGTGTACAAATGGAACCAAATGGACCCGTAAGGGTCCATTTGGCTCCATTTGTACTCTCTCAGAGTTATGGGGGCCCTTGAAATTAAAAGGTTAGAGACTAAATGGAACAGAGCCTTCATTAGAATCATTAGTAACACCTGTGAAGGAAGTGAGGAAGAGGCCCAATTTCTTTCCAATATGGCTGCTGTGCATAGAGCTTATTGGGACTAGAGACAAGGGCGTGGCTACACGACACTGAGTTGGACATTTGACGATGATACACGAAAGAAGAAGACACACATTCTCCAC